>NC_050174.1:7773069-7805569 GCF_008315115.2 Sander lucioperca
GGTTACATTGTTATAGTCACATTTGTAAATGTAAACCTGTTACTGTAATTTGTTGTCTTCTAAGACAAAAGTCTAATGAGTGCTTATATTTCTTCTAACTGCATTGTCTTCATCTCATTTTCCAACCTGGCAAGTGCACAGTGCATAAAACTCAATAAATGTGTCAGAGTGAGACACACATTTTGCCTGTGAATATTAATTAGCTGTTGTTTCTCTGTCTGATTGTTAGTGGTGATAGTCTGCCAAGAGAGACAGTTATCTATTTGCTCATCCCCAATCTGCATGCATCATTTACTTAGATTTGTGTTTCCCTCAATAGACTGCATTTCATTATGATCATTGAAAATGAAAATGTTATGAGGAAAACATTAAACAAAATGAAAGCTGAATAACATTATAATATTATTGCTAGAGGCATTTCATCTGTAATGGAGATACTATAAGCAAAGTTCATTAGAATACAAAATAGACATGACCTACATTGCCAAACATCAGAGCATTCAGAAGTAAATCTGGTGCACATGGGGCATGGATTCTGGCTCGTCTTGGTGCTTCTTTATCAGTGGAAAGTGAGTGGGCTTGTGTATGTGTCCTTGTCAAAATGTGTGTGCACACTCATATGAATGCATTTTAATGGTAAACAGATACTTGCGCATGTGTTTTAATGTGTAGGAGAGTGCAAAAAGGCATGCATGAGAACATGCAGCCATGTGTGTGAGAAAGTGTCAAAGGACTTGTGATGGTTCAGTGCAACACAGAAAGCTTTGGGGTTGAAGCAAACTTAATGTGAGGATTTCACGCTGCTTTGGAGATTGTTAAAAGTTAGAGGCATCAGCTGCACCTTACTCAGGAGAGGTACACAATATCTCAACAACAGGATAAGATTTGTAAGAGCCACAATGATCCAGATGGGGTCCTCTGCTCAATGAACCACTCCACACTTGACTAATAAACGCTGGGGAAAAATGGCAACTATGCGCCCGGATGGCTCGGTTGGTGGAGCGGGCGCACATGTGTGGAGGTTTGGTCCTCGGCGCAGCGGTGCAGAGTTTGGCTCCGACCTTGGCCCTTTGCTGCATGTCGTTCCCTTTCTCTCTCCCCTTTCATGTCTTCATCTGTCGAATAAAGGCCTAAAATGCCTAAAAAATATTTTAAAAAATGGCAACTATTTAAGGAGAAACAAGAGGTTAGGTGATTGTCTTTTCACAAGAGGGAAGGCTTTTTAATCTATGGAGGACAATGTGCCAGACGCTTCAGTCCTATTAACTTTGATGACTTGTGTCTGTGTCTGGGGGCTTGTGTGTGGGCAATGATACCTTGGTATATTTTTATTTTGCTCTGCAAGAAGCGGCTGTTGGTGCTGTGACTGTCAAGTGGCTCTCCTCTGTGCAGTCAGATATTCACACTAATGTGTTTCCTCTTTTTCCTCTGCAGGGCCATACGAGTGGAAGGGATGCTTGTTTCATACACTGATCGACCCTGGTTGATCAGGGCGGGAGAAGCCAGAGCTGAGGCCAAGCATCAACCTTTTTTTCTTTTTTACATATATCACTAATGGCTCTCAATCACCAGGAGATCATCTAGACAAATTCATACTTTTACTTTTGAGCACTGAACAACCTTCAGGCACAGTTGTTCCAGGGCAATGCTGCTGTGAAACTGGGGAAATAGGGAGGGAAGTTACTTTATCTACATGTAAGTGTATACAGATCGATGGATTTATAGTTGTGGAGGTGATATTTTTCGTACATAGAAATAGTTGAATTAAAGATTAGAATGCTGCTTAAACCCTATCATCAAAAGTAAAGAGGCAAGTTTAGATGAAGAGGTACAACATGGGGTGAAATGATGCCAGTATTTGATTGATATCTACACAGACATTTGTTGTGTGCATACTCAGATGGAAATCAATAGCTCCACTCAACCGATGGAATTTGCTTTTTAAGAATTGTAATTGTTTGTGTCTGGAGAGCCCGACAAGTCGGTTTGTGAGCAAAACACTGCTGGACTGCAGATAAGGACAACATATTATTATGTCAGCATGTGACATATGCTCAATCATAGACAGGTTGGAAAGGGTGGAAATGAATGAAGATGTGGTCACTGATCTGTGTCCAGACATTGTCCATTGTATATCAGAAGCTATGTGCTCAACTCGTGCCATGACAAAATAACATGCAGAGATACAGTATAGTGCCATAGTTACAGCTTTAAAGGATCCTTGAAGAAGTAATAATTTGCATCAAATGTTCTTTGTATACAAAAATACATGTACATGTTTGATATCTATATATTTCAGGCATTTTTCTACAGAGACTTTAACATTTAAAGAGATAATATTTTTTATATTATGTTGGATGACTGAGAGGTACTTTGATGAAAGCTGACATTCCCTCGAGGTATGTGTTTTTCAGCAGGGCATACCAGGATGAGTTATTTATATATAGCAACAGGATGGTGTTTGTATGGATGAAAAAACAAGTGCTTCAGTAATATCACTTCAAGAAACTTTACAGAAGGGGCTGTATTGTGAGAAAGGTGGAGAAAATTAATGGCGTAAACCAAATACCTAGTTGTGCTTTATCAGACAGGAGGCATGGGGCTGAATGAATGAAATGCATGACTGACTCTTCACTTTGTCCTGCCATCACTGTGTTTTTCTATGCATTTCTGTGGAGAGGCTGTATGTTGGTGGGTCCAACATGCAGGGTGCTCTGCTCTCCATAACACAGAGTTAAGAAGTAGTCCCTCACATTTACTCATATGATGTCCATCAGGTTATTTCTGCAGCCACTATAAACCTGACAAATGTTCTGTTTATCACATTGCTTAGGCCAATGACATACTTAGTAATTAAATAATAATAAAAGTGTATTCATATAGCCAGAGGATTATGAAGTACTTTACAAGGACAAACTGAAAAATAAAGAGAATAAAAGGGAAGAATAGGAAACACATTTTTATAGGCCATTTTTGAATAATACAATTGTGGGAAACACTGGAGAGCAACAACACAGCCTCTCTCCATATTCAGACTGGAGGCACCACAAATATAACTCCACCTCTTTGTTCTCACTGGACACAGAGACTGAATTCATGATCAAACTCTGGATCAATTAAGAATCAGTTTTAAAGATGATTGGAATGTCTCAAAAAGCTGTCGGTGATATTTTGTTGCGTGTCCACAAACTGTTGGAAAAAAAACTTGTGAGAAGTAAAC
The DNA here is from genome assembly GCF_008315115.2 of Sander lucioperca. NCBI lineage: Eukaryota > Metazoa > Chordata > Actinopteri > Perciformes > Percidae > Sander > Sander lucioperca. Next base: position 7,776,290 of record NC_050174.1, read on the forward strand.
ACTTTACACATAATGTTGGTGTGTCTGTGTGTATTTTATGGACTGAACAATAACTTCAAGTGCAGAAATGGTTGATTTTTATCTCTGTATTCTTTATTACGTATATAAGCTGTGTTGTTGCAAATGAATCTTGTAGAGTGTCAAGGCTCTGTGAACTGGGAGTCAAATAGAGGAAATTAAACCGGCTGCAAGAGCATCACCCTTAATCAAAGTTACCAAAAAGCAGTATGAGCAAATGTTTCAGAGAGAGAAACACATTAAATGGCACCAGCAGCTGCATCAGTTACTTGAAGATTAGTGTGATGAGATAACAAGCAAGCACGCTGTCTCCAGAAGATATTTTAATGAATTAATAGTGGCTTGTCATGGTCATACACAGTATAATGCGGGCCAAAGCCAGAGGCTCAATACCTAAAATATGAAGGGCAGGGTCACAGGAACAGGGCAGCAGTGGGCCCTGGAGGACAGGCATTATCATTGACATTATTGTCAATGTAAGCAGTATAAACTTACAGTACTTACTCACTGAAGCTTATATTTGTAATTTAATGAATGTATTAGTGATATAGTCATATTCTGAATGAACTAAATTGACAAATTATGAGCAAGTGGAACACTGGGCACAGACACATATTCACACACATCATTTGTGTGCATTTTGCAGGTTTTCTGTGGTATTTTGCAGGGGGGGAGGGGGTTCTTTTTTTTCCAACTCTATTTATTTTAAATTTTCACACCAAATGACATACACCAGAGGCCATTGCGAACAAAACATTGTCAAAACAGTATGTCAAATAAATAAATAAGTGTGCCAGACCTCATCATGTATGGGCTTTAAATAATAAAGGTTTACTTTAAAGTATAACAGCCACTGTAGGCCTACCATAATTATAAATAATTATATGATATATATATATCAGGGCTCAACATTAACGGTTGCCCGGTTGCCACAAATTGTGACAAATGGCAACCTAATCATCATCCCTGGTTGCCCCTGTGGCAACCACATTATTGTAGCCCACTTTTTTCTTGTACTTTATTTTCATTACAATAAATAAATCATCATTGATGGCATTCGTGCATATGCGTTGCGGATGTTTAAATTTGCGTTCTGCTTTGTTTACTACGTCCCCGCTGTCAGACATAGGCTAATTGTTATATTTTCCATCTCTGTCTGCACTATTTTTTCCCCAAAAAGGACACAGTGAATCGGTTGGTCAACAGAACTTCAAACCATACTGGACATTTAGTTTTGTGTGGTCTAACTAATAGAACTCCTACCTGATGTCATCAATGGTCTCTCTCTACTTGATGCCATCGCCAACCTCATGTCTGTCTCACTCCTTGCCTGTGTTTTTCTCCACTAAGACATACTGTCAAACAAACATGTAATAGATTTTCCATATTAGTTTTTCCATATTAATAATATTAAGAAATGAATCTGTTGGTATCAAGTGGCTCCCCCTACATTTCCACCTAATGTTAGACCTACCTGTTGCCTTCCCCTGTCTTTCCTGATCCACCATCCTCACACCTGAATGAAATGAACTCACTGTTAAATATAGCAGCCTAAATTCAATTCTTAAATCAGCCTAGTGATGGCATCAGATAAGACAACTATTATGCAGTAAGGTTGTGCTGCTATTGAAATTACATTCACATTTTGGATTTTAAAAAGTACAAATATGGAGAGCCACTTAGCACAGACCTTTAAAGAGAGAGATGTGACCCTCTAATTACAGCTTCCATGTCACCCAACAGATGTGACTATAGCCTGTATATCTGACAACACAGCTAACATGAACAGCTAATGGTAAAACAAAATTTATTAATGATTCCATGGTAAACCAGAGTTATTGCATAAGTTATGTTTTCCAGTATTGTTGTCATTTATTGTGCATGCTACCTTATATTTACCAGTTGTTATTTTACCTTAATAAAATTGAGATAATGTCATGCATGGGATTGGTACCATAGGGTTTAACCAAAATCTAAATGTAGCTATCAGCAACATTGGTTTGCATTAAGCTAGCCGTAAACCCCACTTTAGCTGCTAGTGTTAGCAAACACTTGCTAATCTGAGAACACATCCACATTTGGTAGCAAAACTATGCATGATTCCATGGTAAACCAGAGTTATTGCATTAGCTGTGTTTTCCAGATTATTGTCATTTATTGTACATGCTACCTTATATTTTCCAGTTTTCAGCTCAGCAACCTCGGTTTTGCATATTCTAAGCTAGCCGTAAACCCCCATTTGGCTGCTGGTTTGTAAAGTGGGGCAATGTCTTCTTGACAAAGTCTTTAATATGGAAAAAGCTAAAGAGGTGTGACTTCGGCAAACCATAAAGTGAAGAGAGCTCTGTGAAGGACGCAAATATGCTATCCTTGTATAGGTCCTTGACACTGACGATGCCATTACTGTGCCAGGCCCTAAATGCCAGGTCTGAACTTGAGGGTGTAAAAACATCGTTTTTAAGCAGTGGGGTCAAGACGGAAGGGCCCTGTAAGCCAAAGTTTTTCCTAACCTGACTCCAGATCTTAAGCGAGAGGGATAAAATCAGGCATGCGCCCACAGATATTGAGGGCAAAGGGAGTTGGGAGCAGAGGACTGACCGCAGTGGAAAGTGAGAGCTCACCCTCTCCAAATGTACCCAGACAGGTAGTGAGGCGCAGTCGTCGCTCATCCAGTATAAGAGTTTTTGCAAGTTAGCTGCCCAGTAATATTGTCTGAAGTTAGGGAGTGCCAGACCCCCCTCAGTCTTTGGGGACTGTAATATTGCCAAACCTGTCCATTGCCTTGTACAGGTACCCCCACTCGACCCTGTCGAAAGCCTTTTCAGTGTCGAGGGTCACCACAATTTCTGGGGTATCATTACTTGACGAGTGGATAATGTTAAGTAGGCGTCTAGTGTTGTGTGAAGACTGTCGGCCAGGCATGAACCCTCTCTGGTCTAGCGAGATAATGGAGGGCATCACCCGTTGAAGATGGAGTGCAAGAACCTTTGAGAGAATTTTGAGGTCCACATTGAGGAGAGAGATTGGTCTATAGCTGCCGCAAAGCAGGGGATCTTTCCCCTTCTTAAGAATTAGGGAGATAGTGGCCTTCGACATGGTGTCCGGCAGGCGACGATTACGAAAAGCCTCGTTGTACATATCTCTTAGAACTGGCACGAGGAGAGCGGAAAATGTTTTGTAATACTCTACAGTGAAGCCATCATGCCCTGGGGATTTACCACTCTGTAGCGAGTTAATGGCTCCTTGAACCTCGGCAGTGGTTATAAGACCACCCAAGTCATTTGCGGAATTGACGTCTATTTGGGGGAAGGTTATATCATTAAGTATGTCGTCTGCAATGGGAGGGCAGTCAGAGGTATACAGTTCAGCATAGAATTTGGCAAATATTTCATTAATGTTGACGGGATCAGTGTGGATCTCGCCTGAGTTGACTTTAATGGCAGGAATTAGCCGTGAGGTTGCTTCGGCTCTGGCCTGATGAGCCAGAAGCTTCCCAGCTTTATCCCCCGACTCAAAAAAGCGCTGTCTAGATTTGAGCAGACAAAGCTTGGATCTGTTCGTAGATAAGAGGTCAAAGTTTGCTTTCAACCTAAGACATTCTCTGTAAAGGGTAGGATCTGGGCCGGCCGCGTGTTTGTCATCGATGTCCTTAATTGTCCGTAGTAAGTCCGCCGTTCGGAACATTTTGACTCTTTTGACTAAATTGGAGAAAAAGGAGATAAGCTGGCCTCTGATATAGGCTTTCGAAGCCTCCCATAGTACGCCTGTTTGTGTCCGGCAGGTCATTCAGCTCAAAGAATAGAGTGATTTGGGAGTGTAGGAATTGCTTATAGTGATCCTCCGCTAGTAGAGAGGAGTTGAACCTCCACTGCTTAAAGGGGTTAGATTGAGCGTGAAAGTAGAGATCAAAGGAGGTTGCTGCGTGATCCGATATTACGATGGTATTTTGCAGGTTTAACCTTAACTCTAAAGTGCTGTTGTTGGTTGGAACTATTTTGGAGCTATCAAACTAATTCCAATTTGCTTTAGTAAGCACATTTGTTTTTACTATACCTTAAGTATGCACTGTGCAGCAGTCTTAGTGGAGAATTCATCAAAATATAATCAAAATCAATATCACAACATACTCTTCGGGGGCCTGAGCATGTGCCGAGTAGGCTTATTCAATAATCCATCCATGATGAAATATAAAGGAGACTCCAGAAAACACATTTGTGTCGTTCTAGATCTGTTCAAGGCCTTATTTGGTTTCAGTGGTGAAATGTCAGTAAGTACAGTTTTGAAGTACTTATACTTTACTTGAGTATCTATTGCAGATTTTAATCCTTTAGTTACTTTGAAGATCGACATTTTGCATACAACAAATATGATGCATATAGATTAAACAGTATATACATTGTTTTAATTAGCTTTTCTTCAACCAGCCAGCTACAACATTTAAATGTTGCTTACATGTTGCATCAGTAATGCTACTCCAGTGGTATTCAACCACACTTGTTTTATGTATTTAATTATGTTTTGTGTTCATGTCTGAGTGTGTACTGCGTTTCACCTGGCTGGAAAACACATTTCCCCTTGGGGACAATAAAGTTTAAGTTGAAAGTCGCAGTAAACATTTGAAGGGGCAATTCTGCTATCTAAGCATACATTTTGCTGCTATCTTCTCTGTATGAGTATTTTTGCATGGTATTTGTTCTTGTAAGGGCTGCAGCTAATAGTTATTTTTCAATGATCTATTATAGCTTTGATTAACTGATAAATCATCAGAAAATAGTGAAAGATCCTCACAATTCCGAAAATATTCAGTTTACAATCACATAAGACAAAGAAAAGTACATTTGAGAAATTGCAACTAGGGATTTTCCGAGTCCGAGTCATTTGATTTTGAGTATCTACCGATACCGAGTCCCGATCCGATACTTCTATAATATATAAAAAAAGAATAAAGAAGAGCGAAAAAACAGATCCAGGATGTTCCTTATTTTTTATTTAATTCACCTTATTTTAACATTCAACAACTCTGTTAACAAACAGAGCACTTCTGTTACATATCTCACAGTTTGCTATGGCAATGTTGTTGTCATCAACTTTATAATACCTCCAGATACTCTACTATTAACCAATAGCGTCTCTGCAACAAAGTGATGTCATGCCGCATGCGTTGCTGTTTCTGTGTGGAGTCAAAGGGTCTAACTCTGTGCCACCGCATAACTATAGATGTGTTAAAAAAATAATGAGAATATATATACATATATATCCGAGTCCTGATCGGGAGGTGACGTCCGATTCCGATCGAGTCTGAAACCACGTGATCGCCCGATTTCCGATCACGTGATCGGATCTGGACATCCCTAATTGCAACAAGAGAATATTTGGCCATTTTGGCTTAAAACATGATTAATATATCATGAATTTCCTGTATATCGACTAATCAATTAATCGTTTAAGCTCTTCAACTACAGTAAAGAATGTCAGTCCTTCTTCCACCATTGCATATTTTGCTGTAAGGTGGCTCTGTTATATTCCAGTCCTTGGTCAATATCAAATTCAATATTAAATAAATCAAGTCAAATGTATGATGGACAAAGAAAACAATCAAGGTAGGCTATATAATGTTGAATAGATGTAAAAAATGTCACAATCAGACATTTAATTGAGACGGAATAATTTTCACAATATTTATAATATTCTATTACATTGTTAAAAAAAATAATATATGTAGGCTTTGCCAGACGAAGCCCCCATTGTCGGGGTCCATACCATACTGTATATGCAGGTAAAGCCGGATCCGGTAGCAGCTGTCTAAATGTCTAAATGCCAACTTTCCAAGGGCAAAGACTGGGTGCGCATGTTTTAAGTCACCGCTCATCCGGATGACGAGAGATTCACAGCAGGAAAGTTGTAATGACGATCCCGCCCAGTCTGTAGCGAGTGGATAGTGTCAGTCAAAGGATACCCAGGAGAAGGAGAAGGAGCAGGCTACTCCCCGTCGTCACGACAGTCTCCTTCCGTAGGTTATCCGTGGCACTATCCACTCGCCATACCCACCACAGAACACGCGCCCCCTCCCTGTCGGTGACGTGCTCGGGAAGAAAACGGAAAGAAGAAATAGCGAAGGAAAAAATAAACAACGAGGAGATTGTCTGCCTGAGGAGGCGTCTTTATCTGCAGGTAATAAAAAGCTAACCTAGATAGATACTGCCATACACTGTGAGTTTAACTAACTGACCGTGTATAAGTGCAAGCTAGTGCTTAGCTGGAAATGCTGACGCTAGATGCTCATTTGTATTCACTCAATCGGCTATGCGTTAGCTAGTTGACAAGAACAGATACTTTTCAGTCAGTGTTCATTTATAGTTGTGTCCCTGTGATCTGAATTCCCGCAAAGTGCTGATGTGTCAAAAGCTTGTGACCAACCCCACTAGCCAACCAGCACCGATTGAGACTGAATCATTCGTCCAAGCACGATTATGCTAGCAGAGGTGGAAAAAACAACTGTGTACTAAAAAAAATGTTAGCCTCTCATGTCTGAAACAAACTGGACGACCGACATTCACTTGGCTGTCTTTTCCACTCGGAAGAAACCAGCAAGACTATCTTGTCTAATGTAGTCTCACATTGCCAGGCCTATCGCCACAGCGCTGCGGAGTAATGTAACTTGCAGTTGTTGAGTGCAAATATATAAGTGTGTAACGCCTTTTGTATTTTACAGCCTTAATTTGGAGAGACCGAAAAAGACAATACAAGATGGAGACATGTCAAGTTATTAGCTCCAGGTGTGATAGGAGTACAGTGGATTTCAGCAGAATATGAGTTTAAACACGTAAGTAAAAATATACCTTACTTTAATAAATGACAGCATTTTGGTCCAGTCAGATTCAAAGTCTGCAGCAATAACAACACCAAATGTCAAAGCTACAAGACAAACAAAGTAGGTATTCTAAGTAAGGTGATAAATGAAGTTACATCAGTCTCCAGCCTTACTTTAACTTCTTAACAGATTCAAATTGGATTAGTTGTTGTTTACACAAAGGGAAGGTCTGAGCCCTAGTTCACAGTTGAACATGTGATTAGAGCATATAATACAACAGTTTCTCCCTGTTGTAATAAGTCGGCCTACATTTGCAGTGGGTCAGGTAAAAGCTGTATTTCTTCTACACTACACAATAGGTTTCCTGTGGCAGCACTATGTCTGAGGTTATATCTGTGCACCTTTAGTATGCACCTGACGTGTGAAAGTGAAAGAACAGTGTTTGTGCTGTGATGAGGGCTAGCAGAATGCCTCAGTGGGGAGGAGACCCGAAAATGTAGGTTGAAGTCTGATTAACAAACATCTGCCACTCTAAAGTTCCCAGTAGTAAAACACTTTTTGTTTTGACTTTGACCTCCTTTTAACAAGAGAAGAGCAAATAGACTAGTTGCCTAGTGAACATAAAACATCTCACATCCTTATTATTATAATATCATTTCAATAAACCACCAGTCATGTAGCGCTACGGTCAAGACAAGAGTCAGCAAAGAGAGCAGGTTTGTTTTTCATCTGCTGCAGACTGACTCTTGTGACATCCTTCAATATGGACTAATCATTTTAACTTTGGGGGTGACCCTCTGTCTTTACAATGTTCTTTAGATAAATAAAGAATCTACTAAGGAAAAGAAGGATGAAGCTGAACGAACGCAGCGTGGCGCACTACGCCACCTGTGACTCCCCCCCAGACAAGACAGGCTTTCTGTTCAAAAAGGGTGAGCGCAACACAGCGTATCACCGCCGCTGGTTTGTGCTGAAGGGTAACATGCTCTTCTACTTTGAGGAGCGCGACAGCCGAGAGCCCATCGGTGTCATCGTCCTTGAAGGATGCACCGTAGAGCTTTGCGAGTCAGCAGAGGAGTTTGCCTTCGCCATCAAGTTTGACTGTGCCAAAGCGCGGGTGTACAAGATGGCTGCTGAGAACCAAGCAGCCATGGAGTCATGGGTGAAAGCGTTGTCAAGGGCCAGCTTTGACTACATGAGGCTGGTGGTGAAGGAGCTGGAGAGGCAGCTAGAGGAGATCCAGGAGGCTGCAGGAGGTGGCTGTGTCGGGGCTGGAGTTGGAGGCCTGCAAAGCAGGCCTAAGTCGTCCTCCAGGCGAAACCAGGTGGTGGCACGGTCTAGGTCTGGAGCATCCTCTTCTTCATCATCTTCATCTTCCATATCGTCATCATCAAGTGCCTCTCCCATGGCAGGCCCCTTCCCTGCCCAAAAGAGCCTCCAGGATGAGGTGCAGCTCATCTCTGATTGTTCCAAGGAGAATGGAGTTGCATGGAGTAAACCGCCAGCTGCCTTTGCTAACGGCTTTGTTGAGGGAGCGTCTTCCTGTGTGGCCTGGGAAGCATGCGCAGACTCTGGGAATAACACTGTAATTGATTATGGGGCTGATGGGATGAGGGCTCCACCAGTGCCACCCAGGAGAAGAGGAGCCTCTCTGGAAAGCCCCGTCTCCCCTGGCACTGGCTGCTTCTCCAAACTCCATGACTGGTACGGCAGAGAGGTGGAGGAACTGAGAGTGCAGTGGCTCCAGAGCCAGTAAAGTAATGGATTATCTCTTTTTTCCACATTTTTATCATTCCTTCCTTCCTGATCATTCTGCAATGTTAAACCCTTTTGAACTCAACAAACAGGGCACAAAACTTATTTGCAAATTGCAGTCTTATCACCTATCAAAAAAGACAAATACTGATTTTAAGAATGATTCCAGATCCTGTCTGGCACAGGGGAATCAATCTGTCTTCAGCATCAACACTATCCATTGCACAATCCAATACAAAATATGCTCTTTTCCACAGTTTTTTTAATGTCATTTGCCATGGACAATTAAAATTAGTAGATCCAATTTAGAAAAATATATTCTATTATTAAATTGCCAATATTCAAGATTATATATGCCCTTCAAGCTTCCAAATGTACTTGTGCAATTGGGGTCAGTTTTCTTTAAAATTGTAGCAACCTTGAGCTAAACTTCAGGTATACATGGAAACTATGGTGTTAAGCATTTGAAAAACGGGATAAAATTAAATAATTAACTGCTAAAATCACCACCTTTTTTCCAATCCCAGGGTGTTTTTGTTATATGCAAATGAAATAAAGGCCATATACTGTAAATAATGATCTGAAGACATTGCACAAAACAAATCCACATGGATCAGGTTGCTACTGTATAGTGACACGTTATCCACAGCGTACAAAGGTGAATGTAACAGGAAATCCTGCAGCTGTATGATTGATGAAGAAAATTATAAAAGCCGTTTGTACAGTTAAGGATGTTTTTATAAGCTAATGTCAAGGGCACCAGGACAATTAACAGCATGTTTAAAAAGAAAGTCCTGTAAACTCTGGATAAGAAGTGTTGGGGCAAAACTAGTCCAGTTTCTCCTCCCTACTCCCAGTGGGGCACATCCCTCCCCAGAGACCCTTGTGGTTGCCAAGGTCAGAACATCCTGTCGCCAGTGTCTGGGGACCACGGTGGGAGCTGGATGTCTCGCTCAGAGCAACACACTGGTATTTTTAGCCCTTGTTAGCCAGCGGCCAGATGATGCTGTGTCACAAGAGTGTTTGTCACTTAGTTTTCTTTTGACTCTTCTTGAACTTACAGGACTTTAACACTTGTCATTGTAATTCTGTGACAATTTCCTATCATACAATCAAGTCATCTTAATTTCATCATACTGTTTGTTTGTTACAGCTGATTAACGTGAATGTTACTGAATGAGTGTAACTGTTAGAGGCCTATACTTTATTTAAACATCTAACCTCTTGGTTTGTATATTAATATTTTACTCTTCCATGTTGGAAATTAATACCAGTAGTCTGCAAAATAGGCCTTTTTAAAACATTTACTTTTATAATTCTATATCCAATCACATAGCCGTTTACGTTTTTGTTTTATATGTGCCTTATGTTATATTTATTAACTGTTATTGCACTTGCAATCACTACCATACTTTCTTTCTTTCTTCGCTAAGGCTCATGTTGTTGCAATCACTTTTTGACAATGGCTCTGTTTCTTCAGTCTGCATCATTCCTGTTCTACACTTGGCTTGTACAGTGTGGATTGTGTGGTTGTTGTTTTTAAACAGCTGCATCAGGGCGGTATGCTTTTCATAAGCATTAACTAAAATGATTGTTGTACCAATTTTATTAACTCCAGAAGAGCATTACTGTAATTACAGATGACGATAGTCTGTTTTTTTAACAATAATATTTAAAGGAAAATGTGATTGTGTCAAGTCAACCATATAAATGATCATCTTTATTCAAGAGTGCCAAATGAGGAATGCAACATAAATGCACAATTATTAAATTGTCACGTGTTTCTTTTTCAATTGACTTCCACGATTGTAGTACACATTTTCAATGTTATAGTACACGATGAGTATTATTTTAAATGACCAATAATATTTAACATATTGTCCTGACATGGTACCCTAAAAAGATGATTGTTAAAAAGCATTTGTTGTAAACCATTCAATAAACAGTTTCATTAATATGTTGTTAACAGTTTTCTGTGACCATATCTGCTGATCTGAGCCCTTGAGTTTAGTTTTCTTTATAATAAAGTATTAGCAAGACATTTTTAGTCTACAGTATGGCCGCTTTAGGCATTAGATGTTTTTTTTCTTCTTTCATTATTACAGTCCTTGCAGTATGGTTGGTAGTATAGAAGAAGTATTCAGATATTTTACTCAAGTAAAAGGAGCAATGCTACACGGTAGAATACTCTATTGCAAGTAAAAGTTATGCATTCAAAATCTTACTTAAAGCTATAGTGCATAGTTTCTGTCGCCCCTATGAGGAATTCAAAGTAATGACAACAACACTATCGGTGCATCCACATGATACAAGCCTTCTGTGATCTCGCATGCGCCCCCACCCCTCCACGCAGTTGCAAATAGCCAAGGAGGACACGGAGGATTAAAAAAAAAATATGATAGACTCTTCAGAAGAGGTAATTATCTTCACTCGAGCTTCTGCGCGGGAAAGTCACCGGATGACACAATCTTCTGAACATAGCCATACTGAGAAATACAGAGAGAGTTGTGTGGAGCTTAAAGTCTTAATTAGCTTTGTAGCAACTCATTTGGCAATGGCCTGAATGTAACAGACGTTCATTAATATCAAAAAGTTACGCACTAAAGCTTTAAGTAAAAGTAAAATAAGTACGAGTATCAAAATATACTTAAAGTAACAAAAGTAAAAGTACTCCTTATGTAGAATGGCCCATTTGAGTACTGGATTATAATTATTTATACATTATGTGTAAGTGACACTAACGTTGCAGCTGGTAAAGGTGGGGTTAATATAAACTACTTTATATACTGAGGGATATCCTAATCCATACATAAATCATAATGTAGTTGATCTATATTTTGGATGAATAATATAAATCTGTAAAGTAACTAACTCAAGTTGTTAAATACATGTAGTGGAGTAAAAAGTACAATATTTGCCTCTTAAATGTAGTGAAGTATAAGTTCAAAGTAGCATAAAATAGAAAATACTCGAGTAAAGTACCTCAAAATTGTACTTAAGTAAATCTACTTAACATTCCACCACTGATGATGGGTCCCCTAAATTGATGCCTGTTGGCCTCATGTTCACCACACACATTCTTGGTGCTATTCAGCCTAAAGCTCACCGAGTGGCGCTGTGCAACAATTTCAGACTGTCGTCTTTAAATTACTGCTTTACGCTTGGGGAACAAGTGAATATAAATAACCGTCTTGTGACAGAAACCAGCGGACTGAGTCTCCAGAGAAGAAAAAAAATACATTTTCTAATAGATAGACTATACGTGTTAACGTACGATACGTGTGATTTTCCTTGACGTAAGCAATTTAAAGGCAGAAATACAGAAGATAAAGGTGACGCTTTACTTTTCCTTGCAGGCTCGTGTGGTGTATTTAGTTGCACTAGCAGCAAAAAGTGTCGCACTAACTCAGTTTAAGTCGATAAAAATGCTCTTCCAATCCGCTTTAGCTCTGTTATGCTCCATCAGTTTAAGGAGTATTGTAAAAAGAGAGCATAATACGAATTAAGTAGGATATGACACCGTGTTAAAACAGAGACATACATTACAGTTAACAAACCAAATGTACATCTATACTATTGATAGTCTGGCCAGTTTTATGCACATAATGTACTGTTGACCAGAGAGTAGCCTACTGACTGCAGACAGCACGAAACTTCACAGAATAGGGAAGCCACTTCCTGTCTGGTAATTTCAACATAAAAGTACTAATGTTCAAATACCGACCAAACACTCAAAAAGAGATGAAAAGTGTCTCACAATCATTTTGTGAGGATGTAGTTGTGTTGCTGTTGTAATGTATTGCATTATAAAGAGAGGTTATTATCTAATCTACCCTACGCAAATGGGTTGGACAAAACAATAGAAACTACTTTCTGTATAATATTTTCCAAGTTACGTTTACTTTTCCAAGTAAAATGCAACATTTATAAATGGTCTGTACTTTTACTCCACTAAATTTTGGAAGCCAATATTGTACTTCTTACTCTACTACATATATTTGACAACTTTAGTTACTATTTACTTTGCAAATTCAGATACTTAAAAAAATATATAAATCAACTAATACACTATGTCTTATGGATACAGGTAGTATATACAAAATAAATAAAAATAAGCTTCACTTTACCAGCTGTACCATTAGTGATGCTTACCAATGCATCAGTATAATCAAGTGACATGATATATATTATTCTGAATTGGGCCATTCTGCATAATGAGGAGCCTACTTGGTATATAGTATATGTTGATGCTAATACTTATGTACTTGCACTTAAATGCAGGATTTTTACTTTTAACAGATTATTTTTAAATTGTGGTATTGCTACCTTTAATTAAGTAAAATATCTAAATACTTCCTCCGTCAGTGTAAATTAAGGTCCAGAGGTCGTTTGTGCACAGGGGGGCCCCCTAGTGGGTTAATCCGGCATTGGTTACCGGTGCTTGTTGCTTCTTGCGAGCAGGAATTTCTTCTCTTATTTTGAAAAGAAAGAGTCGGAAGCGTTGTCATGAGTTTCCTAAGACTTGACACAGCTGGACCGCGGCGCATTTTTTTGACAGCGGAAATGAGAAGTCGCCACTTTTTTTCCGCGTCAAGTTCGTGGCTAAAAGTTTTTTTCCTCCTTTTTTTGTTTGTTTCGGAGGAACCGTCGCGTGCGCTCACAATGATAGAGAAAGCGACAGACTTTTCAACATGCAGCTTTTCCTCTGATGTCCAGTTTCCTGTTGCACCTCACCGAAGTCGTTTTGTGTTACTTTAGATGCTTCTCAACACATTTCCGTTATGCGAAGTCCAACTTGTTGGTTAGTCGTCGTGCTGCGGTGGGTGCCCATCCGAGATAACGGAGAACGTGAGTATGTTGTGAGAACTGTCAGACTTATTACCTTCTCTTCTTAAAGTGCTTTTACCATCACTAAAGTCTTTATTAACCGCATGGTGGATAATCCCAAAAATGGCGAACCGCACTAGTAATGTGGAACTTTATAGCTTCCGTCCAAATTTCCATTTTTTCTTCACTAGTAATTGTCGGGAAAATGTGCTTGTGTGGAATTTAAAGGGCTCTGCCTCTCTTCGGCTCGGGGCCGGTGGTGCTGGCGCATACCTTTTTAGCCAAAAAAGTAAAGTTTTCTATTAAAATAGAGATTTTCTGTCTTTGAGCTGCTTGGCGTAACATCAACAGGGATAGTTGGCACAAAATATTCTAACGGCCGGCAGGATGCCGATGTGTTGACTGTTCTGCACTAAAGTGCAAAGGATCATGGGACTATGTTATTAACGGTTTCTGTCCTAGTTTAAGTGTGTAAATGATGTTCTGTTAGTGTTTTCGTTTTGCATTTATGTTACCTGGGTTTCAGTCTTGATTTAGTGTTCATGTTTATTTACATTTGCTGGGTTACCATGACTGAGACACTGGGGGAGGTTGATGACTTCTGTGTATCGAGTGTGTGTAGAACGTTTATTAACTACCTTGAATTTCAGTAGTTCTGGTTCTCTGACTTCTTCCACGTAGCTCGCTACAACATGTACACATGTGCTTTTTGTAACTTGGTAGTTGAAGCGTGTGCATGTTACTGTGACTTTTCAATATTATTTGGCGCAAGTCTATCAACCGTGGTCTCCATGGTGATGTCGCAATATGCAACCTATTGTGACTTACTTGTGATACATGTTAATAGGCCAAAACATAAAAAAAGTCACATTGCTGTCCGTAATTTCCCCATAAATAGCCAACACAATAATAGTGTGCACTTGAAATGTGAACTTCATTGTTGTATGACGTTATTGTGTGTTGCGCGTGAGTGTGCGCGTGCGCGTGCTCAGGTCAGTGGTCACCCCTCATGACTGCAGGATGGAGAAGAGGAACAAGTGGGGAGCAGCCACTTGGTTTCACAATGCAGTGTTGTATAGCAGTAAATCAAAACAGTAATTTTGGTGTGTGTTTTAGGGGGAATTCACTCCTATTCATTGTGTGTGTGTGTGTGTGTGTGTGTGTGTGTGTGTGTGTGTGTGTCTGTCTGTCTGTCTGTCTGTCTGTGTGTGTGTGTGGATAAATACAGGTTTGTGTACATTCTGAGGCAACAGGTGTGAAGTTGGGATGGTTCCCAAAATTTTCAGACCAAAATAGTTATTATACTGTACAGTTAGTAGGAGCGGCGGAAATGGATACCTATTTACTTATATACTTATACTTACTTATAGTATTTCCAGTTTACGCCACTCCACAGCATTTCAGAGAGAAATATTGTACTTTTTACTCTACTAGTACATTTATGTAGTTGAACTCTGATAATCAGAGCATTGAATAACTATTAATTAATATTAAAATAAATTCAATATTAGCTGACTAACATGGCTAACTGTTGGATGAGCTCTGGTTTTGTAACACAGGCAGTTGTACTGGCGTTCACATAATGTTTTACTGTTTATTTGACTGTCACACCTGGCTGCCTTTTAGTGTACAGTATACATATGCTGTTCCCAGCCTGGTCTCACAGAATTCCGTGAAATGATCACAAACTATTAACACCGCATTTTGTGGTGGTGGCACGGAATGTGTGAAAATTCCGTGTGGCCACCACGGAAAACAACGCCAATGTAAAGTCAATGAGAAGATGACGTAGCATTAAGAGCGACTACGGTAGCGAGTAGTATGAAAGCCCGAAAATCCGCGTTTCTTTCTTTCTTTCTTTACTTTCACCCAGGAGACCGAGGATCGTGTCCCGCGTGTCACGTTTCCTAAACCCAACCGTCGCTTTTTTCTTTTACTAAACCCAACCGTCCCGTTGTTGTCCCGCGTCCAGTTATTGTTTTCCTAAACCCAACCGTCCCGTTCTTCTTTTCCTAAACCCAACTGTCCCATTGTTGTCCCGCATGTCATGGAAACGTAAGCCCACCCACAACCTTTTCCTTAACTTAAGGGGCCGTTTTCATTTCACGGAATTTTTCCGTTGGCCCATCACAGAATCTTTTAGTGATTCCGTGAAACTGCCACAGATTTTGAGTTAACGGGCCGTGTTCATTTCACGGAATTCTGTGAGATCAGGTTGGCTGTACCTTGGGATAGGTTTTGGGAATTTGGAGCAAACTGAATGAGGCCAAAATGAATTCCTGAACCATTGCTATTGTTAAAAAGTGTCAAAATATACTTGGCAGCCAGTACTAGACTTTGTTGGGCCATACACATTGTTATATAGTAAAAACAAATTTGAAAAGTCAATTGACAAACTGATTATTGATCAACTAATCAGGAATGTCTTTGTTATGGCTAATCCAGCAATTTAAGTACCTGTTAAATCAAGGTCCCATATTACATAAATAAAAATGGCCTAAATACACCAGGAGATATTAAAGGGATAGCTACCATGGTATAACAGTATGACAAATATATATTATTATCATCAGTTTATCAGCTATGTTATATTGCCAGGTCCTCTTTAAAAATGTATATCATCTAATACATATGAAAACACATTTGCAGGGTACATGTTTATGTACAGTTATCAAACCTTGGGTCACTGAAGCACAAAAGGCAGAAAAACATGCCTCTAGGGTGGGGAAGTAACGCTAGCTGAACTGTACACAATATTTTCCATGGTAGACAGTTTAACTCTGTCAAACCCAGACAAAAGGTGGACTATAATTTTAAGGTTCCGTGCAGTTCCAGATCTCTACTGTAATTGTTGTCTACAGTCACAAATGTTTCTGATGAATTTTAGAAAAGTGTTTACTTCCCTACAGACTTCCTTGGTTTCTGACAATTGGGTATTTTGGTGTTGTCTTCACTTCTCTTTTGCTCAGTGTGGTATGGACAAGAGAAGTTCTGTTCTGGCCCCATGCACAACCTCAACACAAATGCAGTAAAACCTAAACATGTAATGACTACAAACACACAATATTGACAAAAATCATTTTAATGACTTTCAGGCTTGATGACCATGTGAATAGAAATTCCTGCTTTACGTTTTCAGCGCCGAATAATCTTGGACTCTCCCTAAAGAGGGGGATGACGATTATTCAGCATGATTATAATGAGATTTTCTGCAACATGACATGATTACCGGTACTTAGTTGGGGGATTTTATGCACCACAACAAAAAATTGTTTCAGTTGCTGTCTGAGACATCTTTCCTTGAAAGAAAAAACTGTAGCTTTATGGAAACTGGACATTTTTGAAGCGTTGTGCACATTTGATGTATACATGCTTTATATACAGTATGTGTTGTTGCAGACGTAGAAGGAATGCAGAAAGTAGTGGACTCTGCAGTCAGCTATCAGCCGTGGACCTGACATGTCATGGTTCACTGTCTTTAACTGAGATGATATTGGATGCCAGCTCTTCTACTTCCCTCAGGGGTTCTAAGAAGTCCACTGATGAGATCACGAGAAAGGTCTGACCCACAGCAGCCCTGTGGGGAGAGGAGAGGAGGGAAAGGAGGAAGAGGGAAATCGTGGGAGATAAATTGGCAGACACACAGAAGTAGGAATCTGCTAAAGAAGTATGACGGAGAAAGACGGAAGAGGCGGGTTAAGGCAGAAAATGGAAGAAAAAGAAAGCACTTTTCTGGTGTTAATAAGGACCTTCTACAACGTAACACACAGGTTTTCTAGCAGTTTATGTGTAATTTGACTCACACAGCCCTTGGCCACCCAAACAGCTAAGCTAAAAAATCTCAGATTTAAATGTGGACCACAAACACACACAAAAGGCACGCAGTAGTAGAGTTAAGTTGTTGCATGTGTGTGTGCACACGTAAGCGTTTGGGGGGGGGGGCACACGTGTGCCTGTGTGTTCTTTCCAAAGCAGCAATAATTAGAGACTGTGTGCGTATTTGCATGTGTTTACCCCAATGCGCCCCTGTGCTTGTTGAGAATGTTGATTATAGGCCCGATTTAGCTGCAGCAGATGAGGATGTTGTTAAAAAAACGTGTGTACTTTAACTCCGGATTTCCACTGGATGCGGAACGTCTGCGGACCGGCTCCGCTGCGGAACGGCTGCGTGCTCCGCCGTCCGTCAATACCCACTAGGTCCGGATTTGTTGCGGAACGTTTGCAGCCATGACTGACAGCTGTAGTCACGAGGACACACAATATCTCACGAATTCACGCAGAATAGAACCACAAAACCAACAACAGTTTGTTTCCATCCAGAGGAGTAGAGGGGAAACAACTCTGTGCTGTGTTTTCAAGGTGTAGTGCAGGGAAATATGATCCGCCGTGAGCACGGTGTATTTTATTTTGAAAATTAACCGGATTTTTATTTTGTTTCTGTGCTTGACTTCCTGTCCTGCACTATCTGCCGTGTGCTGAATTGCTGCAGAGCTCTCCGGCGTCCGGCAAAAATAGAAGCTCTGTGTATCTGCTCCGGAGGGCTGCGGACTGCTGGAGCTGGGACGCAGTCGAAATGCAGTCGTTCCGCAGTCAGTGGAAATACACACATTGACTTTAATGGCAACCTAATGACTCCGCCGACGTTCCGGAGCGGATCCGCAGCCGTTAGGCATCCAGTGGAAATTGCTGGTTAGGCTCTGCAGTTGCAATACATTTTTGTGTGTGTGTGTGTGTGTGTGTGTGCGCAGTTAGGACATAAGATGGGGTCAAGCATTTGGCTTTTGTCAAACTTAAGAAAAAACACACCCGGAATGTTTGCTTTTTGTCATGAGAAATTTCACGAGTGCATACATTTGGAGCGGCAACAGTTGGTCGATTAATGGATTAGCTGATTGCAACTATATTGATCATAGATTAGTCATTTCAGTAATTTTTAAAGGAAAAATGCCAAGTATTCTCTGTTTCAGCTTCTCAAATGTGAGGATCTATTGTTTTTTTTGTCAAAAGTAACATAACAAGACATAGCAAGCTAACTGAAGACAGCCCTGTGGCCTCTGGGAAACAATTTTTTCACATTTAAAAAAAATATTTCACAGACCGCAATTTATCAGTTAATTGAGAAAACAATCAAAGCAGATTGATCGATAATAATCGTTAGTTGCAGCCCTAAATACAGGCCCATATCAAATAGCCCTTTGTATGTTTGTTCCTCTTTGTGTCATGTCTAAGTTGAAGTGAAAGTAGCAACACATTGTCACGCAAAATACACAATTTGCATCATTTGCAAGTTTATTTCAAACACAAGCACAAAGTTTGCTATCACTGCAGAGATAAATCAAAAAAACAGGATTGTTGGGTGATGTTTTGTGTCTTGGGGACAATGAAACTCGATTCATGAGTCCCAATGTGGAAAAAGTTAATAATGTCTGAATTAGCCTTCCAGGAAGTCAGATGCCGGCAGATGATTCACAGCCGATCATCAGTTACCTCACACCCAACCCCCCAAACAACCTCCCCCAACATACACACCTACATAATATATAGTAGCTTACATCTTAACTACTATCATGCATCTTCATAACTCACAATGAATCAGAAACGCATCTCGGGTATGGATGACTCATTCATAAAGTGCTTGTGGATTTCAACCAGAGATTTCTGTCGTTGGCTGGAGCATTTGAGTCTCAAATGCTTGTATTGGCTGTATTGAATTGATTTGTCTCAAGTGAGTTGTGAATGATGGATTGTTGTTTTCAGCTTTTCAGAAACTAAGCCTGTGTTTAAGAGTTCCAGTAAGAAGTTTAGGTCAGCTTTTTAGGTCAGCTTTGTAGCTGAGAAACGCACTTAAAACTGTTTAGTTATACAGAGTATGAGTATTTAATGTTCTGTAATATGTGCAGTCTGTCAGTGTTTATTTTGCCAGGGCTCAAAGTTTGTGTGCAGGAAAAAAGTTTCTGTGCATCTATCCAATTTTTATTTTATTTTAACAGGGTGCACAGTATATTGAACAATAAGATTTGTGCAGTGCAAGCATGCCTATTTCAAACAATATTCAGATTCAGGTTTGTGTAATTAACAGCGGAAGTAGGGTTGGTTACACCCTAGTCTGTATCGACAACGGTATCGATAATCGGCCAGGGCCGATAATCGATCTATCCCTAAACCAGAGCACATTTTTCTCCTATCCAGGAATGTTGTGTGGACTAGTCAGACCCTCCGCAGCGCTGTGGAGGAAGGTCTTACAATGCGAGACTAGGTACAACCAGTATCTACTGGTCCGAATAGCAAGCAGATTCCGGTGCCTCATTTCAGTACTACTTAAATGACTGTGCTGCCCTCTGGTGCTCCGAAATTGACATTACAGGCAACCGAAGCATCACTACACGTGGCGCTAGTTCACATTACATTTCAGGTAACGTTAGCCTACTGTTAGCTAGTAGCTGGCTTAAACACGGTTAAAATGTTTAAAGCTAAACGGTCCTTTGCTAGTGTCTTTGATAATCCAAATCTAGTGTTGCGAACAGCAAAATCTCAACTGGTCGGACTAACTGCTAGTTTGGGTGTTGTCATTTTCTTCAGTCTGTGGCCCAACAGGTAAATTAGGTCTCCAACCTAACGTTAGGGAAAGTATTGACATATGAAAGCATCAAACATGCATTTTAGATGAATGAGATGAGATTATATCCAGTTGTTCCTCATCCCTGTTTGCTCAGTGCCTTTAAATTGTATGTACGGTAATGTCTTTAGGTTTTGGACTATTGTTCAAAGTGACACATTTGAAGAAATCCCCTTGTTCTCTGGAAAATTGTGATGGGTTTTTTTCTCTTTTTGATGACAGAGCAAAGAATGAATCGATGAATGGAGAAAGTAATCCGCAGACTAATCTACCATGTCGACCATGTTGCTCAGCACTAAACATCAGTTTTTAGAAATGGTCGCAGGGCGTAATGAATGGACAAAACACAAGAAGGAAAAGGGCATTAAATGACAGGTTGTTTGTGATGCCTGACGGTCACTATTGACCTCATTCCCTTAGTCTCCCCTCACACATCACATCTATCTTTGCAGCCAAAGCCAGAACTTGACTTCTCTCTTTTCCTTTTTTTGCCTGTCATTATGTCTCTGGGAGCCCTATATTTTAGTGTTTCCTTGACATGCCAGGGTCTGTCTTTGCAGTCTAATGATAGGCTGCAGACTGTGCAGAGACATTTTGTATTAGTCATTGGTAGGATTCCGGATAGCTGGAAGGATGCTTGTTGTACTACTGGACACATATTCATAATACTTTTTTCTTTTAAGGTAAACCCCAGATTTGTTTTCAATTGCAGTAGTGATGGGGAAAGTGGTCTTGATACTCCAGCATACAGTTCATTTCCTACTTTAGATCCTTGCTAGTGTGAATCCCTTTCTTATCACAGATCCAGCCTTTTAGTTTGGTTCCTTTCCCAACCTGCCTCCCTCTCTCCGTTCCCAGGCCACAGGAAATGACCAGAAAGCGACCAGCCTTTATTTCTGTGCGTCTCAAGAATAGCAGTATTGTGTTGGGTTGGAGCCTGCATTGTTGTTGGAAAGTAGAGCCAGAGAATACGCTAACCAAAACAAAAACCCTATGTACCCAATATTATTTTGCCTACACATATGCAAGACAAAAGAAAAGTCTTTGCCAGTTCACAGCTGTTACTGCCTCTTGTTTTCTTTTCTTTATTATAAAAAAAATGTATTTCCCAGATGCAAACGGGTAAAAAAAATATATATATCTTTAGTGTAATGTGATTGTGATTTAGAAAAATGTATATGTTTACCAATGCCACTCTGGATAAGAGTGTCAGCAACAGTAAATGCCAAACGTTGAGGACTAAAGGTTTTTATCGCCCCGTAGCTATGCTTATTTACTGTGGGTATATCAGTATTTTTTCTTTTTACATGAGGTGTTGCACAAAATATTTCTTGCTCATTAAATGCAAGAATACAGAGTATTTGAAGACAGGCTGGACACAAATAAACATGTCCTTGTCTTTGTTATACCTACTGTATGCAAAGAACAAACATTGTATGCCTTACTAATGGTTTGTGTTTGTAGGCTGCAGGTTTGTTTCTCCCTGAATCAGCTGATGCGTTCCTCAGGCTGTGGGTAGTTAAGGCCGAGGGTTATCTCATGTTTCAGCGCTACTTCCTCCGTTACAATATGTTCTTCAATTATGTAAGCTGTGTGCGTCTCGCTTTCTGCTCTGTTCATTATCAAAGCTCTTTCACATCTCACTTCACACAAACAGGAACACTGAGACTCAGCCAATCCCATCCCTGCAACTGCAGATCTTTCTCATGTAGGCCTTCTATTTTTATGCTTCTGATCAATCGGGCTGCGTGTAGCTGCCACCAGGTTGATACATAGCAGCTTGTTGCAGTAAAGTATAAAACATGAAGTGAAAGGGATGGAAAAAAGCTTCACGTTAAATGGTGTTAGCTAACAGTGGAAATAACAATATTGAACTGTTTAGGTGGGAATCCCTGTCCTTTTTCTTCTGATACTTGCACAATAGTTGTTTGTGGATTTGCATGGATGTCCCTCTTGTATTTTGCTGAAATTTTGTTTGTCTTCAATGTTCATGTAAGGCAAGGATGGAATAGAGCTGCTTACATTTTATAATAGACACCACAATCATGGTTTTGGTTTCCACTGTTAATTAATCTTGATTTAAGCAGGGTTTTAATGCTCTACCTTTTCATTGTAAGTAAAGTGTAAAATAAAACCAGTGCAGTAAAGTTATTTTGTTACAGAAGATGGATTCATAATTATGATAGATAATTGAGACCTCAATTAGGATTGGGCAATATGGCCCTAAAATAATATCACAATATTTCAGGTTTATCTATGATAATGATATTCTTGATGATATGACAAAATACTGAACAATATTTTATTATTAATTTCAAGAACTTACAATTGCAACAAAATAAGTGTTATAAGTTTAATATAAGTTTATAGTTTTATATGTCAACATAAACAGTTTGCCTTCAAATATTCAGTAAAAAAAGATCTCTGTTCTTTAGTTCGTTAAACAGTAACCGAGAGTGAGATTCAGATTAAACTAGTGCGTGCGTGCGTGCGTGTGTGCGTGTGTGCGTGCGTGCGTGCGTGTGTGCACTGGTCGCTGCTTGCCAGGGCAGGGCTTCCTGTTGCTGTGATTGCTGCCCAGGCAGAGCAGATATCTTTTGGTCTCTGTTCCTCTTTGGCTTTGCCACCTGGACCTGGCGCTATCTCCTCTGACCTTTCTCCTGCTCTGTTTTTCTCACTTCCTGCCTGCCTTCTCATTATCCCCTCATCTCTCTTTCTGGCTATTTCATGTGACCCTTGTTTCTCTGTCTCCTCTTCCTTTTCATGTTTGACTCCCTCCACTCCTTACAGCGTCCTCCTCTCTGTCTCTCCGTCTCTCTGTCTCTCTCTCTCTCTCTCTCTCTCTCTCTCTCTCTCTCTCTCTCTCTCTCTCTCTCTCTCTCTCTCTCTCTCTCTCTCTCTCTCTCTTTTCTTAAAATAAGCCCCTAACTCCCACTGTCATACACTCACTCTCTCCCTGCTTTGTAAATGTATCCCTAGCTCTGTGATTCATTCAGTGATTTAGAGAATGAAAATTCAAAGGTGGTAACTAAATCTGCTTTTCATCCCTGCCCTTGTGATGCACATGTTGCCGCATTTTCTTTTCCAATTTATTTATTTTTTCCACTCCAGTTTTCCTGTAAAATTGGAGTGTTTGATGTCTCAGAGAGCCTTGATGCCATGCAGACTAATTGAGTTGTAAAGCAATAGATTGGATCCGGCTGATGTCTAATAAGGCCAGGGCTATATAAAGGTCAGACGGATGTGGCTTGCTGTAAATTGCATCTTAAATAATGAGTATGACAATTAGGAGCACATCCTATTTTTGAACAACCAAACACTGCATGGAAGTGAACATGTGCACACATTCTCAGACGAGTTAGTCACACACACGCGCGCGCACACACACACACACGCACACACACACGCACACACACACACACACACACACACACACACACACACACACACACACACACACACACACACACACACACACACACACGTCTCTTTGTGTGTGTGTTAGAAAAAGAAGATGTGTGATTTTTAGCATGATGTATGACTATAAAAACATGGAGGTAGTTTTCTGCAAGGAAACTTTTAAGACTTGAGGTTTGGGCTGCTGCTCGCTGGCTTCATGCTAGTTGTAGTCAGAAAATCCACATATGAGCACAGTGCAGGGGTGGAGCTAAATGATCCCAGTAACTAACAATTATTTTAATCTGACAATTATTTTTCTTGGTTAATCAATTCATTATTTGGTCTATAAAAGAGGAAAAATAACACCCTGATCCCAATCTGACATCTTTATGTTGCTTTGAAGTCAGACTTCAGGAGCAATATATTTCCAACATTCCACGATCCTTTAACCAATTAGGTTGTGTAAACTTGCATTTTGAAGTTACAGAAGAAACAACCTCCCAACATTCTTAGCGAGAGTGAATTCAGGCTAATACTAATATTTGTTTCTGCAATCAATTGATTTGCTGATTATCGATATGTGTGTGTGTGTGTGTGTGTGTGTGTGTGTGTGTGTGTGTGTGTGTGTGTGTGTGTGTGTGTGTCCATTGCATCAAACAAGAGCTGCTCCTAACTGGGGACAACAGGGAGCACTGTGTGGTGTGTGAGAGCTGATACCAAGCTCTTGAGATATAAATAGGACCTCCCTGCAACAAGGCTTCCACCAGCAGCACTGATAATTAGCTACGAGTAATGCAAGCCTCAGTCTGTCTGTATAAATTTAAATTACTTGGTTTTGCACATGAATTAATGCCATCTCTCTTATTTTATGAAAACGTAATGTTGCTGTGGTCAGAGGCTTAAGCTTGGCAGTGTGTGTGTCTTTCACAGACAATGCTGGTTTCAAGGAAAATGCATCTTGGCTCTGCTCCCAATAGGCCATAGCCAGGATACTGTTTACTGGCCACCACAGGCATACTGCTAACCCTTCCATTTTTGGCATTCAGAGGGGATGACATACCACTGCATCATATGTTCAAACCCCAATGTGTCCAGAGGTTGATCCAAGGTTGTGTTAAAAATCAGCTCAGTGAGCTGACACGAGTCATGATGTTACCCACTCGAGTTATAATCAATTCACGTGTGTCTTTCACACATCCTGTTTCCTTCCTGCTTGATTAAAATCTGTAAAAAAAGAAGAAGCTTTAGGCTGTCCCCAGTAAAAGCACTGCTGGTGTCAGGAGAAACAAAGTTATGAGGGAGGGTAAGAGCTGTGCAACACATAGTGCTGATATTCACATTTCTTAACCCTTCTAGGTCCTAAAATTGACTCAATTGACATTAAACAGTTTGGATCATCGTCTTAACTTACATTATGAAGCTGCAGTTGAGACAACCTCCCTAACATCCACAGTGCGTCAGGGCAATACGTTTCTTTAATAATTGTAAGAAATTTGTGACAAGTGGATATCACAGGCCAAAGCGGCAACAAACTTCAAGTTGCTTGATTTTTCTGACCAACATGAAGCAATTCAATTTACAATGAAAGTAAAAAGTAAACCTGCAAATTCTCATATTCGAAAAGCTAGAAGACGAAAATGTTTGGATTTTTGCTTTTTGCTTATTTTTTGAGAAAGTAGTTGCTGATTAATTATCTGTTGATTGACTAATCAGTTAATCGACTAATTGTTCCCATCTGGTAGACCCTATGTTAGAGGTTCAGATAAAGAGATTGTGCTATATCTCTCTAAAACTATATTATAAACTATATTATTTAGTTGACAAAAAACCTGCAACTGATGTCGACATTGGCCACTAAGTTCCTCAGGACAGCAGTTTTAAAGCAGCTTGTGGTGTTGGCGCTGCAGGAAAAGCTGTGCCTGATTGCTGTAAAGCACATGAGAGAGACGAAGAAAGCACTCTGTGTGTGTGTGTGTGTGTGTGTGTGTGTGTGTGTGTGTCACCGTGAAGAATGTAGGCATTGAGGAAGAGGAGGAGGGAGTGATTAGTAAGGTGAGGAAGAAAGAAAGGAGGGAATGCAGGACTTTGACTCTATTGTGCAGGATTCTTTTCTATTTGCAACTTAGTGTGTTTGAATTGGCCTATTTTCTTCTGTCACCTCCTGCTGAACGCTGTCTAACAAAACAATAATACGATAACAAAGCGCTAAGTTGAGGTTAGAGGTCCTGGCTAATAACAGAGAAAGGAGACACACAGTTGTATTAGCCTTTTTGTTTTCCCTCACAACTTGAACATGGTCCTGTGAGGCCCTCAGTCAAGGTGAGAGTAAAGGAAGCATTAATCCAAACACATCTGGAGATCCGCATACCAGAGGACAGAGAGGATGAAAAGAAAGGGAAAACCATGGGAACAGAGACGGCCGAGCCCCCAGAGGGATACAGCGAGAGGATGTGTATGTGTGTCTGTGTGTGTGTGTGTGTGTGTGTGTGTGTGTGTCTGTGTGTGTGTGTGTGTGTCTGTGTGTGTGTGTGTGTGTCATGTTCTGTAGTCAGTCAGTCAGTGCTGAGTCATCGCTGGGCTGGCCAGGCAGATAGAAACAGGCTTCTGGGGGGGCCAGCTGGAGGGGCACAAGGGGCCATGCACTGAGCATGCTCTGAAAAGTGCAGGAAGGGAATTAGTTGTTGTGACCGGACGTATCCAGGAACTTTAATGACGCAATATTTCACGGTGCCAAGTTTTGACTCCCTCACTGACGCACGTGTCCTCTTGGTATGTTTGATGATGTCCTCTTGGTATGTTTGATGATACAAATGAAAGAATTAGCAGGCTTGTTGCGTGACACAATCTCAAGAATTCACAACTTCGTCTCTTAACGTCGTCGTTTGGGACCAGAAAGGGAGAGAGATGTTAATGTTAGCCGTGAGATAACAAGACATGTTGCTCCATGTTTGGCTGGACCACAACGACCCCCCCACCCCCCCCCGTTTTTTTTTTTTTATTTCTTGCGGTTTTCTGTGATCTGTTGGACCACAGTCTGTGAGCTCCCCCTCCAAAACACACCTGAATACACACACACACACACACACACACACACACACACTCACTCACTCACTCATACTTCCTGTATTTAGAATAGAGCCTTATGTGCGGCATTCGGGGAAGATGGTATGTACATGTACATATGCCATAGGTTGTAGTTTGAGAATGATAAACCCTTTTTAATACTACTGTAGCCGAGGTCTTACTGTGAGTTTATTCAACTGTTGCTCTTTTGTGGGAAGCAACAGATAGAAATGAAGTACAGTTGTTGTAAAATGCATGTTGGGATCTTTTAAAACATCACTTGTGGCCAGGATAGCTCAGTTGGCAGAATGGGTACATATATATATACGATCAATGTTTTCCTGCCAGTAAGTGTTCCGTGATGAGATATTCTACCATCCGCTTTTGCTGAAATAGTCAACCATTACCACCCTATGCAACAAATGTAACTGCAAAATCATATTATGCTATAGTTTCAAATCAGACAAAGTTATTTCCCAAAACCTGTTGATGAAACTTCAGTTAAGTATGTATTAAGGTCATTGTTTTGCTACGTGACGGCCGAGTTAACATCTAGCAACTCTCCGGCTGATTATACAACATTGTATCATCTATGGGCTGTCTGCATTAACCAAGAACCTCCACTGTTGCATCAGCTAAGGCCTGTTGTGGTTCTTTGAAAATGTGTCTTTCCTCCTACTAATCATCTGTAGCTACTGGATGGGTTGAGCGTGCTTGGGGTCAGCAGTGTATAATACTTGAATACTTAGGTATGCATCCTGTTTCCTCTTTTCTGTGAGGCTCTCTGGTTAACCCTTTAACTACTGCATAATTTATTTCTGATTACAAAAGTAGCAGTTAGTTAACTATGGTGGATAGGTAAGAGATTATGCACTGTAGAAGAATAGGGCTGTTGAATGTTGTTGACCTCTTTCTGCGAAGAACGGTGAGGGCAACATGGAGCTTTGACAATACTGATGATGTTTTCATGTGGCCAATGAGGCAATATGTCAATATTATAAGCAAATCCTACAGGACTTTACAAAAAAAGAAAAGCCTACTGAGATTAAACTAATCAGCATACATTAGTATGCAGCAACAGAAGCAGAGAAGTGAAACAAAGCACAGGACAGAGAATAACAAGTAGCAGAGACAAACTGTAGGAGGCCAAGCTGTCTAAGGCCACCAAAGCACTACCAAATCTCCCCAGAAAACCCTAGAAAAATAGATGCTCACTATATAATCGCAGCGTTCATGTTTTGAGTCCAGGAGGCAGGTAACATGCCTGTAGTTCCTCCTCTGTCTCCCTCTCTCCCTTCATTTCCTGTCACATCTTTTACAGCCTGCTCTCAAAGAAATGGAAAAAAGTGGGCAAAAAAAGATTTAGCCTCCAGAAGAATTAATTACATTTTGACAGTCTAACAGCACGCTGTAAGACCAAACTGCCAATTGGACAGCGACACATTCTAAATTATCATCAAAACGTTTTGCTTTTAAGCTTTTATGAGTCAGAGGTTTAGACGAGCAGCAGAGGTTTTTTAGGGGTAAACAAAGATGTTGTATCATCATCTGCTGCATATGGAGTGACAACATGATCTGACCCTAACATCCAATGCACAAAGCTCACTGTGGTACCAGGTTGTTTTTTTTTTCAAATAAGTTACCAAACAGAATTCGGAGAAAAAACCTCATCAGTATAAATTATTGGTTCAAATCACAACGATCTTAGGTCAAGTTTTTTGTTTGCCAATTTATATTATCAAAGTTGTTGCTCTTTAAATACAGAGAAAGAGAGGAATCAAGCGATCACAGTCCATGTAATTGGCCTGAATGATGAAGAATAAAAAGCAACAAAAAAGCAGAAGGATCATTGAAACAGAACATGTAAACACACAAACACACAGATGGCTGAGCAGGCAGTGTGGTTGATTGAGAAATGTTAACCGTACTTCCTCAAATCGGGGCCTCATTCAGTGTCTGACTGAATTACTGTTTTCATTCAATTCAAATGTCATCCACATTAGTGCAATTTAGAAGTGATTTAGTAATTTTTATTTACTCCACTTCACTCTTCTAATTTTTTCTCTTCACTTCCAGACTAAGATTAAGATTAAGATTTCCGAAAGCTATACTTAAATTATGCACTTAGAGTGTTTTTGCTGTTGATTCAATTTACTGTTTTTCCACAAATTGAATGGTTACCAATTGTCCTTTGACTGAACTGCGCCCGTCCTTATCTATTAAAGGTCCTAAGACATGCTGCTTTTTGGATGCTTTTATATAGGCCTTAGTGGTCCCCTAATACTGTATCTGAAGTCTCTTTCCCGAAATTGGTGCAGAATTACAGCCACTAGAGCCAGTCCCACATTGAGCTTTCCTTAGTATCAGCCATTTCTGTGTCTGTAGCTTTAAATGCTATTGAGGAGTAGAGGGGGGGCAAGGTAGAGGGTGGGGGTGTGGCCTTGACCAACTGCCATGCTTCGCTTGTTTTCAAGCCATGTCTCTCTCTTTCTCATGGGTGGGTCAAATTCTCTGGGCAGGCAAAGCAGAGAAAGGGGAGGTAACCTTCCTCCTTATGACGTCATACTGAGGAGATTCCAGATCGGTCCATCTGAGCTTTCATTTTCTCAAAGGCAGAGCAGGATACCCAGGGCTTGGTTTACATCTATCGCCATTTCTAGCCACTGGGGGACCATAGGCAGGCTGGGGGAACTTATATTAATGTTAAAAAAACCTCATAAAGTGAAAATTTCATGCCATGGGACCTTTTAAGATACTCTATGACTGGTTGATTGCCAGAGATTCTTTGCAG
>NC_050174.1:9015569-9093069 GCF_008315115.2 Sander lucioperca
GACTTTTTTGGAGTGAGAAAGTAGCGGGAATAAAATCCCTTGTTCTCCTCCCCCGGAGGAACGCGGGAAATTGAGTGTGTAGCCCCACAATATCAGTTTTGACATCCACGAGTCCATGTGTGTCAGCCTGATCCATGCCGCGCTGTGCTCTGAGAGCGGGCGCGTGCATGTCTGTGTGTTGTTCACAGACATAGCTAGCAAGAAGCGCAGAGCCCGTCCCGCCGCGGGACAAGACATGAGTAGATCATGTCGCCCAGCCCATGGTAGGGCCCTGTCGAAAGGGTGGCGGGTCATCGTCGTCCTCATCCTGCTGGCATAGCCTGGGGGAGGAGGATAACTGAACGGCGCTAATTGTGGCGGGTGGGCGTTTGCTTCCGCTGTCTGCATAGTGAGAGAGTGGTGGAGCTCCGCGAGCAGCGGTGACCTGGTGTGTGCTTGTGTGGGGAACATCTGTCATGACATCAGCGTAATGTTCAGTGGGAACAAGGGCTGCTTGGTTGAAGGGAAACAGCTCTTTAGAAAGACTTTGTTGTGTTTCCAGTTTCCAACCGTGGAGGGACAGACGTTCCACGAGGAAGAGCCTCCGGGTTGGTGGCCATGGCGGAGACGGCGGAGGCTAGCAAAGCTATGTTGTTTTGCGCTGTCAAGCCCTGGGCAGCACATTGGTGAGACCGGTCAGTAACCTGGGCGCAAACCTGATCCTGGGGAGACGGGGGGGTCGGCTTCCGGTGGCCAAAAAAAGTAGCCTTCGGAAGCAGGATCGACGCCAGGCTCTGCTCCAGGGGGGGGACCGAAGGGAAGCCTGCCTCTGTGTCGCCATGAACCCGTGTGAACGGGGCATAGCGAGAGACTGGAGCCCTCAGTTTCCCGGGCTGAGAGAGAGCCTCCTCCACGAATGGCCGAAGCTTCATGAAGCGCGACCAGAGTGGAGCCCGTTTGGACGGCGGTTCCCGAGAGTAGACGTCACCGCTCAGGAGGCCGCGAGTGGGGGCTGGAAGTTCCGCTGGGAGCGCTATGCCTCTCTAGTCCGCTGCCTTTTTTATGATGTCCGGCAGGTCCAGAAAAAGAGCTTGGTGGTGGAGCCGCCTGTGGCAAAGGGGAAGACCGCCAAGTCGGTCTGGGGATTGAACCGACGACCTCCCGGTCAGAAGATCGCTTCTTTAACCTTTAGGCCACCACTGCCCACATGTACTGTATACAATGACAATAAAGATCGATCTATCTATCTAATTACTCACGTTACACTGCATATGAATATTATTGGAGTGCTCACAATGACATTTCAAAGTGCAATGTGGGTGTAATGTGGACCTATGTCTGAGTTACTTTCTCTAAGATTACAGCAACAAGGAGGCTACAAATACGGAGCTGATGTGTCGGTTATTTGGTTATAAGTGGCTAGCTAATTAAGTTTATGTTATACTATTAGCATGTCCTTGTCACGCAACCCAGGAAATGGACCCACAACTGCTCGACTCAGGTGGTTCAATGGTTTTATTAGAGCACTAATAAAACTTACAGGCAATAGTGTCCAAGAAACGACTGGCAAAGGGAAATCCGAAAAACAAGCAGTAGTCAAAAATCTAAGGGAATACTGTAAACAAGGAAAACCGCTCGAAGGCTGCACACAAGGAAAACAGACGATCTCGTACAGGAGTAAGGGAAAGAATGTGTTTACATTTAACAAATATTAACTGTATCTATCAGATTGAATCATATCTCATCAAATTGCACCGAAAAGATTCAACATCGAATGAAACTGAATCGTTCCATATTAAAATGAATTGTCCGTGAACCGTATCGTAGCCCATGTATATACATATCAGATCGTCTTTAAAGGGAGAGATGTACCGCGTTCAGTATTAATGCAATAGACTATTTTTTCTATTCTCAACAGTTAGCAGTTTAGCATTTAAAACAGCAAAATCAGTTGAGGGACGTTGTTCTGCATTTCCATAACATTTTGACAGACATCTTTACACCTAGAAAGAATTAGTTCAGGTGGCAATCTGGATTCAGGAATTCAGCTGTGATCACTTTAGCCATAATGACACGACTCTACGTCCTATACTCTATTGTATGTATTGCATGCAAGTATTATACAGTAAGAACAATATATGAGTAAGTTATAACTGGGAACGGACTAAATTACATTTAATCATAGAAAACAACACAAATCCACTAACACAAATACAATGTATATTTAAGACTTATGTGTTCAAATTAAATATGTACAATATAAATGCTTTTTTGTATCTTCTTTTACAAGACCTGCCGTAACTGCTCTTCTACTCAATGTGTGATTTATGAGAGATATTTAAGTGAGAATGATGACTAATCAGAAGTGTAATCTAACCTTGTCAGAGTGTGCTGGACCTGTAAAGTATCTGATTGATTACTGTATCACAGTCAGGGGCCTGGGACTAATAAACAGCCTTAATCATTCTGAATTATGCACAAGAGAGAGGCTGTAAATATGAGAGTAGAACAGAGGGGTAAAAATCATGCCATGCTGGGGTAGTGTTAAGAGGCAGCAAAGCCACAGAAAACATTAGCAATGGCACTATGTCAGCGCTCGAGCATATGCGCTTGAAATGCACCCTCAAATTAAGATTTAATGCCGTGGCTGGAGACATGTCAGAATCTAGAGAGATGAAATTAATTATAACTTAAATAATCTACACTGGAGTTATTTCCAAGAAGATTCCATCTCTATTAGTAACGTAATGCAACTGGTATCAGGCTGGAATCTTATTTTATTTTTTATGTAAAGATGACTGGACATGACCCAAGGGGCCAAGACAAGCATGTAGTCTCACATTGCCAGACCTATCTCCACAGCACTGTGGAGTTAAGGTATGGCTCCTCCACACATACATTCCAGGATAGGAGAACAATTTTTTTTCTTTAAACCAATCACAATCGTCTTGGCCGGCGCTAAACCCTGGTCGTAGAGATGGTGGCTCTGCAAAATGGTCTCGCGAAGGAACTTGTTTTAGTGGAACATTTACTCGCAAAAGAAAATGCTACAAACAATATTAAATGAAGTTCACTGTTCACACAATACAGTAACGTGCAGTATTTTAATTAGCTGGATACATGGTTAAAAGTAATTTGCTGATAGTAGTGTATCGCTGTGTGTATTTTGTCCATAGCAAATCCCTGCCAATCAGTCCCAAAACGTCCCAGTTAGATGTCGTAAACACATTCCTAGTAAATGTTTACAATCATTCCCTAAAAGAACCAAGCAGGCAGGAAATGAACTTTCGTTGATCCAGACTACTAGACATGTAATGAAAAATGTCAAGAGTCTATTATGTTTCTTGAATCCTTCTGTATAGTAAAAGTCTATAGGAAAGTTGGCCTGAAGTAGTGTAGAAGAAAATGAATTACCTAACCATTTTAGACTCATTTTATCCTGATAGCCTCTTGCCTGCTCACTGATTAAGTTCCTATTATTTTCTCTAAACAACAAACTCTTAGTGTCTCCTGAATGAATTACGTGTGTCTGCCTTTTTTCTAGCCTAGCGTTAAAACAAAGCATTTTACTTTGGTCACTGTAAGTGAAACCATTTGTTTAGAGACAGAGCCAGCCTCCAGCAGAGTTCACATCTCTTTTAAACAAAGGACCGTTTTTCAATAGTTTGAGCAGACGGTATTGGGTCTATGCAAATCTACTCAGCTTTTGTTCATTCTCTTGTTTCCTGTAACCTTGTATAAAAACCTTCTGGTGAGAGAGAATCCTACAGCTTCTTGTGAACTTCTTTCTCCACTGTGCAGTGAATAAAAACTCATCTGAACCAGCCACTGAATTGGACCTGACAGAACTTTTCCTTCCACAGTAGACACTACACATTCAAATAGCATTACAGACAAACATTTATGTTTCTCATATTTTGATTAGGGCTGTCAAAATAACGTGTTAATTTCGATTAATTAATCTGAGAAAAAAATAACGCGTTAAAAAAAATAACGCAGATTAATCCATTCCAGCCGTTCTAGCCACCATTGGACTGTAAAATGAAGGAGGGAGACGAGAATGTGTTCCCTGGATCATTAATTGGAACATTTACTTGTAACAATCTTCTTCCTGCCAACCCTGGCTACCGAAATCTGGTGCCACTGATATGTCTGCGCTCTTCTGATGCTCTGAAACAGACGGCAACACAAACACCGCTGCACGTGACGCTAGTTAACACTATACTCGACAGCTATAGACATATATAGAGTAGACTCTATATATATATATATATATATATATATATATATATATATATATATATATATATATATATATATGTCTATGTCGACAGCCGCTAACGTTAGCCTACCGCTAGCTAGTAGCTGGATTAAAAACGGTTAAAATGCTGACAGCTAACGCTAAACGGTGTAAAGTTTGACTGTGTTTCAGCCGTCGGAAAAACAACACAGACGGTGCGTTCAATGAAACTGGTAAACTACAGCCTCGTGGTGCATTTGAAGTTATTGTAAATGTCCTTTTCCCACCTGGTGGTTGTTTTTGTCGTTCAACAGCAATTTACTAGTGAAATAAGTTATTGTTAATGTTATACATTATTATTAAATAATTTAATTTTGACCATATGGCCTTAGCAATAAACAAGCCGTTCTTTAATCTCATCAACTGTTGTTTAGTACCCTTTTTTTTCTTTTCTTTTTTTACTTTCTTAAAAAGTATCGGTTCAGGCACCGTTAATTATGTATGCGATTAATTTCGATTAATTAATTACAGAGTATGTAATTAATTAGATACATTTTTTTAATCGATTGACAGCCCTAATTTTGATTAATGTATTCATTTGAGTAACAAAATTATAATGTATAATGTATTAAAATACAGCTGATGCTGTGTGCTCGTAACAGAGTGGAGCTTAAAGGACAGCAGCATCCTGTAACCACTGACAGCTGATTGTCTATCATACTCCGTTATTTACAGTAGTGATGGGGTTGGGAGAGAAAAAAGGTGGCCAATGACAATTTTCAGCACATCATTTCTGTGTGTCAGTCTGACAGGCAAGGCCTCCAGGTTCATTATTGCAACTGAATGGCACTGCTTTCAACAAGCAGCAATGCACATACACATAAAAGAGATATACTGGTTATGAGCATAGAAATTAGGCCTGCACGATATGAGGAAAATGTGTGATATGTGATAACGTTGTTGAATATCACAAGAACGATATTACGTGCGATAAATAAACATAATAAAGTGTACCTAGTTCTACATTTCTGCTGCTTTCAGTATTCTGCTAAAATACAAAAAAACTGCTTTTTGAATTTATAATGAAATCATTACCAACATTCTTTTATTGAACAAATTGAACATGTATTTGATTTGATAAAAAGATTTATTATAAAGTGCAATTTTCCACTGATATTTTCTTTCAACTAACATAACTTTCGCGATACGCTGAGCCTTTTGCGATATGTATATTGCGCCAAAAACACGATATATTGTGCAGCCCTAATAGAAATACATGCATGTACACACTTACACACATGCAGGACGGAGAACACACACAATCACTCGACAGACGGCCCAAGCTCAGCATGAGAAAGCACAGACAATCATCCAGTAAGAGAAACAGAAGGTAGGCAGCCAGTGACTGACGGGTTTGGTTCTCTTACTGACCCACACAGTATATCATTTCACGCATAGCTCACAAAGCTCCACAGGGGCCCATCTCAAAATCCCATCCGTCCTGCTTCAGACTTATAACAACAACATCGACATTAAATCTGTTTGAAAAAGAGGATCTTACAGACGGTCTGTAAAAATCAATGGGGATCACTTGCAGTTAGGTGTGGACACGGTTTCCACAGTAGCTGGGGCAAATCTTTGGAAAGTGTTCTCTTTCCTGAATACAAATGAAATGTCTAAGACAAGATTTAATATTATGTGTCGCTTTGGCAGTGCGCTTGACACAGGAACTGCTGGCATTAGATAACTCCGTAGTTCTGGCTTAAATCCTTGATTATAGTTTGGGAGAGCAAAGGTGAAACTCTGAAAAAGTATAAAAGAAGTTAATTTCAGATTTTCACTTACTCATCTCTAACCGCTTATCCAGGGTCAGGTCGTGGGGCAGCAGCTCCAGCAGGGGAGTTCAACTTTCCTTTCCCAAACCACAATAACCATCTCTGATTGGGGGATCTCGAGGCGTTCCAAGGCCAGTGTGGAGATATAATCTCTCCACCTAGTCCTGGCTCTTCTCCATGGCCTCTTCCCAGCTGGACGTGCCTGGAACACCTCCCTATTTTAGATTTTACTGACTAAAAAAATGCCCCCAGGATGAGGACTGTATTTATTATTAAATTATAAAATGTTCTTCAGATGCAAATACTTTTCATTTGCACTGAGGCTCAGAGATGTAGCAGAGTGCCTCAAGGGTGCTTTTGTTTGATGTGTTTGGTCCTGGCAAAGGGAAAAGAATATACATTGATGCATTTTAGTTCTGCTCGGATTCATGTTCATACTAATTTGACAAGCGAACCAAGAGGACTAAACATAAAGTTATACACTGGAGACTAACAGGTAACTCATTGATTGTACAATTTTGGCGATTGTCAGCCTGTATCATCAGTGCATCATCAAGACCTAGGTGGGGAAAATAAATTCCAGTGACTGACAGCATTTTAATGTGGTGAAGTCTATTGATGCTAGCTTGATTATTTTTCCATAGAGAGCAACAAAATTGCAAACAAATGAAGAAAGATAAAAGTGCGTTCCAATTTCGCAAGACTCCAAAAGAACTCTGTAAATATGAGGTCAGTCCTTTACCTACATATGGATTTCTTGTGTTTTTACCAAGGCAATGTAAAACGTATACGACCTAAAACTTCTGTTAAAGCTTTTCAATGTACAATTTTCTTTACTAGGCTCTAGCAGGTGTTATTTTAAAGGGGTGGTTCAGAATTTTGGACATATGGTTCGCGTTTGTGCCTTTCCAAATTGTGGCAACAGAATGAGAAAATACAAGTACCTAAACTTTCATTGTCTACCTTTCCATGACCATGATATACTGTAGTTGTGGCTAGTTGTACTTCAGCTTGATGTGCAAACTCCCATACAAGTACTATGTGATAAAGATCACCGCATTTGCAGCGAACATTTTGAGAAGAATGACTACACAGACACAACACAATGGGGCCGGCTGAATAAAAATACAATGGAAAAAGAGGTAGGTGACAGTACAAACTTTGAATTTAAATGGTTTCTTCACATGCATCTTGTTGTCACGTAAGGGCCCTATTCATGTTGCAAAGACATTTTAATTGCATTTTGTGTCTGTTAAGAGGCACAAAGGCACTCTTTAGAACATGCCCCCACAACTGGCATCTTAGCTAACTGGGAGCTCTGGCCATTAGCTGCAGCATCTCCAGTTTGCTAGCACCAATTTTGGTAGTTTTTTTTCCTATCAACAGTACTCGGTGACATCTAGCGATCAAGATTCAGGTAAAAATCAGCCAGAATTCTCCTTACATGCTGACTTTAGAGCCTGTGTCTTCAAATTAAAGCCAATTGTTGCCACACATGCATATATACAGACTTTGCAGTGCTGACTGTATTAAGAGCAATTAGTTTAATGCTGTGTAGTATGTGAGCTGAAATTCACATTTCTCCTGCTAAGACTATTACACTGTTATTTTATTTTAAAGCAGCTCTGTTGTAGACTGGGTAAACCCAGCCCGATCTGCCGGCGATTTGATTTCGCCCTGCAGCTCAGGCTGGAAACCTGTACGTTTATCTATCCTGCTTCCGTTACAAATTTGCGGGGAACCAATCACAAACTGGCTTATCCACCTGGCGCGCTATTGCCGGGTTTAACACGATGACGATAGAGAAGCAGCTTTTTGTTTACATTCAACAAGGCAGCCACCGAAGCGCGCGCACACACACACACACACACACACACACACACACACACACACACACACACACACACACACACACACACACACACACACACACACACACACACACACACACACACACACACACACACACACACACACACACACACACGTGCATCAGAGAGGTACCATGCATCATAGATAATAAATGACTGCAGGTTCCCCAGACCAGGAGAGATAAATGAGCACTGTCAACATGTTTATCTGAAAAGTTCCTGAAACGGACCACTATTACTACGCTACTCTAGTTCAACAAAATGAGCCTGGGAACTGGGGAAACTGTCCTTATTACCAACATAATGCTGTGTTAGTGTCAGTGTGTCAGTGCTGCATACATTCACAAACATGGTTGGTATGTCATGATCTTTTTTCTTTTACCACAATAGCTTTCTATTTGACAGAAGGAAGTAACCCAACACCTTATCATTCCAGGAACAGCAACAGTCATACAAGCCTAACCATGAAACATAAAGAAACCATTTACTGTTTGCAGGTGATGAGACATTTCCTATGTTTGCCACCATCTATGAAAGGCAGTAGTTACAGTGTGGCACAACAAATTGGACTGGAATTGCATCTAGCCCAGACTGATTGTGGACGAACTCCTTAGTAAATAAAGACGCTTTATGTCTCTGTCCCCACTGAAGGTCACCACAAGGTATGAGGCTTTTCTGTATAAAATATAAGTTTCCCTTCATAATGTCACCATTCCCTTTAGAAACCTAGACCATCAGTCACAATTATCTCGCATTGCCAGACCTTCCTCCACAGCACTCCCGAGGAGGGTCTGGCTAGTCCACACAGCATTCCGGGATGGGTGCTCTGTTTTTTTTTGGCATTTCGTTAAACCAATCACAATCGTCATGGGAGGCGCTATGCGTCGGACGGAGCCACGGTGCCGCTGCAAAATAGCCTCGGGAAGGAACTTGTTTTGGTGGAACGTGTACGTTCAAAAGTTGTTTTAGTTGTGCAACAGAAAACTCAGATTGGACAGATGGTGCAGCTCCCTATCTGGAGTTAGCCTTAGTCCTCATAAATCCACCGGAGTTTAGAATGCAAACATAAAGAAAGTGGAAAGTAACAGACATCCGGCCGAAAAGAGGGACATCGTGGATATAGACCACAACTACTGTGGTGATGATGATTACATGTCCATGTTTGGTCCTGGTTGTCTCTTTAGACCGGGGAAAGACAAGGTCAGTCTGACCATACTTTTCTCACTTTTTCACACCCTGCTATCCTGATGCCGTTATGCACCTGCTGCCCCTCAAGGCTACACACCTATCCCTATCTTACTAAAGCAAGAAGTTGATGCATTCTCACGGGAGGAGCCAATAAGGGAATTGAGATACAAAATATTGATCTGCTTATTTTAAATGAAAATTTGCAAAAAGATTGTCCGACCCTGATCATATGCTCAGGCCTGTCAAAAGCATCAGACGCTGCAATATGCTTTGACTCCAGTGGACGCTATGCAGCCCAGTGGAGAGTGTCGAGGCCTACTATGATTATGGTGACTCCTTGCTTGTATAAAAAGTATAGGCGTTATTGTACAGGGAGACTGGTTCCATGTGGGCAAGGATCTTTTGACCAAAACAGAGGGGGATGTTTGCCCCACAAGGCAATCTTTTGGAAAATTTTGGGTTTAAAACTATTGAAAAACCTAAAAGTTTACATTCAATAGTTAAAAAGGTTTTTAGACTTTCCACACTTACTCCATGTAAGGGTTGCATACTGTACAGTCAAATGGTTAGTATACTGGTATATTAATACAATTTTGCTTTCTCCATCAAAAGCACTAAACAAACGACACTCGGTTTCCAACCTGCAGGTATGCTTATCTGAGATGTCAGCAGGTAATGTGAATTTTGAGAGGAAAACACCAGGGATGCAGCGGTGTAATCCGTAACACACTAATATTATATGTAAAGGCCCCCAAGTCATGTTCATATATTATAGTAGGAAGCATTTTTCAGATGCGGAAATTCAAGGCGCAGCTCTGTCAAACACAGACAGCA
The DNA here is from genome assembly GCF_008315115.2 of Sander lucioperca. NCBI lineage: Eukaryota > Metazoa > Chordata > Actinopteri > Perciformes > Percidae > Sander > Sander lucioperca. Next base: position 9,025,517 of record NC_050174.1, read on the forward strand.
AGAGCTCACAGAACACAAGGTGAGCTTTATTATTCTGATAGACAATCAACTGCCTGAGATTGATAAACACAGGGGTATAATCAGACACATTCACCTGTGGCTTTGGCAATAAGGTTTGTGTCCATTTGATCAAGTATTATAAGATTTAAAGATTTATAAGATTTAAACATTTAGACATAACCCTTGTAACAGTACCTCTGATTAAAAGTAAAATATTATTTACCCACTTTATTGAAGACATGCAGAGACTCTCCTCGACACAGCCTTGCAACAGTTTCATAAAAATGAATTAAGACTTTGGGATGGCCAGTAGAGTTCCTGCCACTGCACTCCTATACTATTCACATTGGTTTGTTCTCAAAATGTTTCTTTGTGCAAACCTATCATATGGGCTACACATGAACCTCAAACACATTAAAAAAACACTATCCTATTGTTACAAAATATGGCCACTCTGCTTGTCCATAACAGAATGGGGCTAGAGTCAGTATTACTTCCATTGTAGGTAGAGACCAGTAACTGGAATACTTTTAATGCATAAAATAACCCAAAAAGGCCTTATGAAATAAACATACTCTATTATGAGGCAGAACATTTTCGCCAACAGCCCATATTTATTACCCGAGAACAGAGTCTGTTTATCTCGGCTTTAATACAGCTAGTGTCTGTGGATAGTCTGAAATTGTCATCTAGTAATTCTGTCTGTATCCTCCCAAGGAACAAGAGATTATTGTCACAGGAAAATCCCAAGGGAGAAATAATGCATCTAAAGGCCAGCTGCAAATACCAAGCCAACTAATATTAGCCAATGATTCATCTCAAATCCCTTAATGTGTGTATAATTTCTCTTCCCAACCCTGTGTTTGAGAAAACTGATTTGACCATTATTTGTACAATATACACTATTATATAACATTATATTATTTGCACCATTCAGTATTAAACCATGTGTACACTAGGAAACACTGTGACACATGGGCACACACACAAATCTAGTACATACATACCCACATGCATGTCATGTGGAAGCACACATATTGCTTGTGTAGCAGAAAAAAAGCTACAGACTACTTTGAAAAACCACAAGACTATAAAATTAATAATAAAACTATCCTTAGGCTAAGTCCAAGCCATGAACTGTACCAAACATGCAAAATTTAGATAACAATTTGCAGAGCTACAATTTCACAGTTGCAACACCAGCACGACCACATGTTATCTCCCAAAGGAAAGTAATTAGGAATGTGAAATGTTGAATGAATAAATTGCAGTTTTAATCTTTGCTGTCCGCTTCATTTGTTTGTCCCTCTGGCTAAATAGTTATGGAAGACACATGATGTTGGCAGTGGAAATATAGGCTGTGTGTAATCTGGTGGAGCCAAAATATTCTATGCAATTTAAAAGCTACAGGCTTTGTCATTGCGCCACTATCTGGCTGCTCTGTGAAATGTCTTCGATAGAGTACTGAGGCACATTTACAGTTTTCTCCAATTGCTAAAACACAATTTTGCAAACTAGGGTGTTTTTTTTAATCAAAATACTTAACACATTTCACAAAACCACACACCCAAACTGCAAAATACCTCATATATCCTGCAAAATGAAGCACCGCAACCAAAACTACATATAACCTAGCATTATCAACATCAAACGTTTGCACCAAATGGCACACACTTTATTCATATTACCAGCTTTATGTCTAACCAACTACACACTGTATAATAATGCATAATGCATAATGAAAAGCACTCTCATCTTTAGTATCAAAAGTTCAAATTGTAGAAAATTCTTCAGATTGTTCACATGCACAGAAATATTTGCAGATACATACACATGCTGTTGAAACATTTTTATTTTTTATTTTTCACCAAACAAGTCAGTGCAACATATGCACAGCAGATATATCTACAATGGACTGAACAAAATATGCTCACAAAAAAACTGTAAAAAAGTAAACTGAAAAAGAAAAAATGTGAAGAAAAAATATACAGAAAACAAAAAGAGGCAAGAAAAGGTGCTCACCTGTGGTCTTTTCATAGTGCTTACTTCCTGATTGAAGTGGTAACAATTAACCATTGAGGTGTTTGGCCAGGTGGCACATATATTGGCCAATTAGCTCATATAGTGTCATTTTGAATGGCAGTGTTTTGAAATGGCAAACATGTGACTTTATGTCAGATTGTTGTGTCTTATGCAGAGAACCGTGTTCAGTGCATTTAAAAAGTGCCATTTTGAATTGCAAAATGTGTGTAAAGCAGAAAATGTGTTTAGACTTTTGGAGACTTGCTCTCTGTGTGTCAGTTTAAATAATTGTGCTATGCATTTTAGTGTTAGCAATTGGAAAAAAAACTGTAATACCTACTCTGCCATTCATCTACAGTGTAGTGGCTTTGTTGATTACAGTAGCCTACAGCTCTCAGTGACAAATGGATTGTTCTGATAGTACATCTACTTGGCAATCACACTATTCTGCTTCCTGCTGCGACCAACAGTACAGTACATGCTGTGCACATTTGTCCACTGTAACACCTTGTTACAAATTCTAGGTTTGGGATTTGTGTGTGTGTGTGTGTGTGTGTGTGTGTGTGTGTGTGTGTGTGTATTATTTTGTATAGGTATATATAAAGCATGAAAAACACTGATTTCCACCCCTGTGAAGCATGTTGATGGAAAATCTAACTTCCCCTCAACACCCACAACTTCAAAACAGGACCAGTTAAAAAATAAATATCAAATTTCACACCAGGTTTACACAGCCTACACACACAAACACACACACCCAAAGCATCAACACAACTGCCTGAGGCCATTGAGTCTGGATGTTTATAGAGATTATATGGAGTAAGGGACTGTTGATTTTTTATTAAAGGGGTTACCGGAGGAGTTTTGGGATCTTTAGTCAAAATAGACTTATTCGCCAGCAATATATTTTTCTATGACCCTCCAAAACATTTGGGAAAAGAGGCATGACCCTCCCCAACAATTTGTTGAAGCCTTCTATACTGGTTTGCATTTGGCAAAGATGTACAGATGCCCATTGTTTTTTTTACAACCATGACATACGTGACTTAATCTCTGCTTTCTCATCTTACACATCACACTCCACTGTTATGGTGGCCATTTCAGTAGATTTACTCACTAACATTGTTGTGGAAACACAATAAGCATGGAAACTAAATGCACACTTCCTACATTACTTCAAATACTAAGGTACTCCTCTAGTAAACTAGTATTCACATGAAATACAACAATAAAACATTGAGACCAAAGACCGAAGCTGAACATTATCCAAAACTTCATTTCTCAGACGAGCGTCAATTTGGGAGCTTGCATGCTACCACTCCTTCCTTCTCAAATGCCTTGAAAAGGCTGTCGTTTGCACAATTTCAAATCACCGAGACCCAGGCGTGGAGCTGTGGGCGGCATTGACAGAGCTGGCCCGCCCAATCAGAAATTAAAAGTGTGTTGGTGTGCAAAGTGCTGCAGCAATCACAACAACCAGATTGCTGTTGTGGCCAACAACTGGAACATGTATACATTGTGGGCAGAAAGATACCCATCTCCCTTTGACAGTCTTGTAAATAAATTATAATATGTATATTAAATCTGTCAGTCTTCCTATATCATAGGCGCCGATTTATGTTTTCCTCCGTGGGCGCTCACGGGCGCACGTCCTTTAAAAAAAAAGTAGTCAAAAAATGTTTGCATTTCAGAACCTTAGGAAATGGACAGCGGCTGACACGAACACACACGCCTATTAACTCAATAATAAAGCCGTAAAGTAGGCCATCTTTCAACTCAGGACAGCGCCACTTCTCACAAATACAGATAGGATTGGAGATGAGAAGTTTAACTGACACGTAACCGCGATCAGCGCTCACATGCTCCAGTTAGCAACAACTGCAATGTTTAATTTTAAATGAATGTAGCCTACTGGCAATCTGGCACATGTGGATGCTCAGTATTTTCCGTGGGTGCTCGAGCTTGAGGCAACGTGAAACCTTTGAGCTAGTCAGCTTCATTATATTCCATGTTCATGTCAGTGACGATACTGGCAACAGGTGGCGCAGTTAGCTATATGGTTGCATTCTCAAAGAAAGCAACTCCAAACTTGTGTTGCTGTCATGTTGCAATTTTTGTTGGGTCAGACCCATCTGCTAGCGATGGAGGGCAGAGACTGAGAGCTACATGGAAAAGTATACACCAAACAAGCCACTTTGAAATTTTGCTGTTTTCATGAATACAAAAGTTGGGTGACCCACCCCAGACTAAAAAACATTGGGTGACCCTCACCTCAACAAAGAATAAAAAGACATGACCCTCACCTATTTTCCTCTGGTGGTCCATTCCATAAATACCGAACGGTCCCTAACTACTACTAGTTTAACTGTCCTATGTTGAGTGACCTTTAACTGAAAATTATATGAAGACTAAAATAAGACACCCGCTTCCCTTTCATGTCCTTATTCACAGGACATACACTCTTGAAGAAGGTAAACGTTGAGGTAAACACCAAAATTACACCAAAAAAGAGAATCAAGAAATGGATGGAAAGCAGTTCATGCATGTCTGTGTACGAAAGTATTATTTTCCTCACAGGCTTAGTTTGTGATTGTTCCTTAAATCGTCTAAAGCTGATTTGACCCCATGCTGCCCAAGAAAGACCAACTGCTACTAACATTTCACTCTGCATGTTTATGGAAATATCAAAGGAGGATGTTGATGCAGGGGAGTATGTGTGCCTGAGCAAACAGGGTGCAAGAAAGAATAGAATAGTCTTTATTGTCATTGTAAATTGGATGCAGTCCTATCAGTTTAAACATCAGCAAAAGTGCAAAACAGGTGAATAAATACAGTATAAAATAGCCTTTAAAAACTTGTAAAAGGAGACAGAAGATTGTAAAAAAGGAAAAGAAAGTAAAAACAAAAACACAAACATACCACACTTACTGTACAAGACAGTCACTTCACGATTCATCCTAACACTCAAGTAGCTTTAAGTGCAGTTATGGCTTTTGGATAAAAACTGTTTCTGTGTTTTAATCCTCCTAAAACGCCTGCAGTAGTTCAAACAGTGTCCAGGGTGAGATGGCTCTTTTAGTATGCGCTTGGCTTTTTTGAGGCAGCAGGAACTGTTAAGATTCTCCAGGGAAGGGACAGGGCAGCCAATGATCTTGGTCGAGAGAGAGAGAGCGAGAGAGAGAGAGAGAGAATTACAATTATAGCCTGTATGCCTCCACCAACCAGTCAAGTTGCAGCATCCATGTCTGTCTAGACTTGTATAATATGTAGTAAAGACTTTTAAGTAATTTAATAAAAGATATTAAGTGTATTTTTTGGCGAGACATGGATGCTCACACACATCTTCATCCTGGCAGCACAGAAGATCTGTACCTGGGAGAGGAGAAAACGTGAGGAGGTAATGCCTGCAAAACCACTCTACAGACAGTGTGCACAGAGCAATACGAATTGTGAATAATGTTGGCTTCAATGATCATACTAATTAATTATTTCTTAAGTCAAAAACACTGAAATTCATGGACCTGGTGAACCAGAAAACTGTGTTAGTTCTGTATAAAGCTCGAAATAACCTACTTCTTCCCAACATACAAACAATGTTTAGAGAAAGAGAAGGGGGTTATGCCCTCAGAGGCGAACTCAATTGGAAACAATCTACCTGTAACACAGTGATGAAAAGCAGGTGCATATCTGTCTGTGGCGTGAAGTTACGGAACGCATTACCAGAGGAATTAAAACATAGTAGAAATGTCTCCAAATTTAAAAAAGGGTTCAAAGACAACGCACTAGATAAGTATAGACATTGAGTAGTATTATTCTGTGAGAATGTTGATAATGGTGATAATGATGATGAATATCATTATTATCATTATGGTTATCATCATTATTTAGGATATTATTCACCTTATGGTGGCAATGTACTGTATATAAGTACTGACCCTTATGGGTATGTATATATGTAGGTAAGCGTATGCATGTATGTAGAAAGTTATCTGGGTAAGTGTATGTTCTTTAGTTTTTTTGTATAATTTATTTTCTTTCTTGTACATTTTTTTCTTGCCAATTTGTTTGTTACTCTTAAAAATGCGAGAAGGGGGGGCCTTATATAAGCTGAAGCTTCTGACCCTACCCTTTGGTTACGACCAATACATTTATTCATTCAATCATTCATTCATTCATTCATTCATTCATTCACCACAGTTTCAAGTAGGGCACCCAAGATTACTGTCACCAATTTAGTATGCGACTGAATGTCTCCTGTTCCTGAGTTATGAATACATTGAATAATGGCCAGAAACATGTTTTTGCAGGACATTATGATGTCACAGTGAAGTTGACCTTTTTGATGTAAAAGTCATCACTTCATCATTGTATCATATTGACCGTATTTGTGTGAAATGTCATAATTAGCGTATTAATTCTTTGAGTTATGGCCAAAAAACGCATTTTGTGAGGCACAGTGACCTTGATCTTTGCCCGCCAAAATCGTATCAGTTCATTCTTGAGTCTAAGTGGACATTTCATTGTGAAGAGATTCCCTCCAAGGGTTCCTGAGAAATCACGTTCACAAGAATGGGATGGACGTGCGGACGGACAATCAGAAAATGCGCCGGTGCAGAGTCTAGATCCCTAGTGCAGTTTTAATATAGTTTCCTGCATCACTGAGACTAATACAAGCAGTCACATGGACATAGAGCTTCTTTAAACTGTTGATCCTGCATCCATATGCCTGCAGTTCAATGAAAAGGAGTTATAGTGCATCTGCAACCAGCAACTTGTCCTTATTTCACTCAAAATAGCAGCAGAGGGTCAACTACACCACTCTGAAAATACAGAAATTACTCAGCAGAAATGCATGTTTTTATCACTCTACAAATGATTCTTCACAAATAACACCATCAACAGTCACCTTACTTTTGTTTATGAATCTGTTCTGATAAACAGAACAAAGAGCCGCAACTGCCGAGTTGTTCATTGTTATGTATTTGATAGCTTCTGACAACTTTCATCAAAGTGCTTCAGATTTTAATGTATTCACTTCTGAGATTCCATCTCCTCTTATCTCAGGCCTCCTTCCTCCGCCCGCATCTAACCAGAATCACGATGACTGTCACTGAACTCCCTGCTAACAACTTTCTTTGCCTTCTGCCCTCGCTTTGCAGAACACTGTCAAATAATTTCTTTTTTCAACCTGTCAGTAGTAGAAGAGGAGAGGGAGGAAGATGGGGAAAGGTGTGATAATGAATTCTTTCACAGACAATGTAATCAGAGAAAGGACTTATGGCTTCTAATTGAGTAGGAGAAAAACTCAAAGGTCGCTTTGGTTTTCGCCACACCTCTCTGCAATAAACTCTGCTGCAGTAATCCCCCAAACATGTCACGCACACTTTTGTAGCAGGTGGGTGGCCAGGAGCTGTATGCAGAATTAACATTTCTGCATTCAAAAGGCTTCAAAATAAAAGACAGTTAGACAGAGGGATAGGAAGGAAGACAATGAAGAGGAGGGTAAATGAGTTCACGAGGGAGTGGAAAGAACAGAAGATAAATTATATCAGTATTCAACACATGGATACGCAAGCACACACACACATTTAAAAGATGATTAAAGTAGTAGGGCTGCACAATATATAGTTTTTTTAATCGTCATTGTGTTATCAACTGGCGCAATAACCATATCGTGAAAGACACTGAGATTTTTTTCTGTTAGTTGAAAGAAAATATCAGTAGAAAATTACACTTTTAAATATAACTGCCATTCTCTTTTAGTGCTGCCTTTTATTTTCAATTCAATGTTCAATTTCTTCAATAAAAGAATGTTGGAGATGATTTCCTTTTGTTTGTTTTTAAATTAAGTGTTAAGTCTGTTATTTAATCAGAATACTGAAAGCAGCAGAAATTAGTTCACGTCAATATCTGTTTGTTTATTACAAGTAATATCATTATCGCGATATTAAACAACGTGCATATCACATATTTTCCTCATATTGTGCCGCCATATTAAGTAGAGGCGATTACAGGCAGATTAAGTAGTAACACCAACAGGGGACTGTGTAGGAAGAATTCTCCTCTAAGATCTGTTGCAATATACCAGATGTCAAAAGGCGCCATTCAGTTTAAATATTTATTATTATTTATAATAATTTATTATTTATAAAAATGAAGCAATATCTACTTGTGACAGGTTATGGACTTAGTGTGGACCTGAGTTATAAGCAGTTCAATCAAAGAGTTATTTCTTCTGTGTGATTTTTAGGGGTAAAAGTATCTTATATTTCTTGACATAATGTCATCCTGTTTAATGTCAAGTTGTCTTAATAAGGACACTCCAAAGAAATGTAATGTCAAGTTGTCATGACAAACACATCTTCTGGTAATGTCGTCCTGGTTAATGTCAAGTTGTCATAATCAAGACAACCCAAACAATGTCAACTTGTCATGACAAAAACCAAGTGACACTTAATGACAGAAGTCATAAACGTTTATGACTTGTTTATAACGTTTATGACACGTTCATGACAGTGTCATGTCATAGTTATGACAGTGTCATGTCACGATTATGTCGATACCTTCAAGTAAAGTGTTACCAAAAAAAGTATATATTTCTATCATTTTTCTATTTACTTTTTTTCTTGAGAAATATAGGATACTTTTACCCCTAAAAATCACACAGAAGAAAGAAGTTATTGGGTTACACTTTACTTGAAGGTATCGACACTGTCATGAACATGTCATAAACGTTATAAACAAGTCATAAACGTTTATGACTTCTGTCATTAAGTGTCATTCGGTTTTTGTCATGACAAGTTGACATTGTTTGGGTTGTCTTGATTATGACAACTTGACATTAATCAAAGTGACATTACCAGAAGTTGTCTTGGTCATAACAAGTTGACATTACATTTGTTTGGGATGTCTTTGTAATGACAACTTGTCATTAACCAGGATGACATTACCATAAGATGTATTTGTCATGACAACTTGACATTAAATTTCTTTGGAGTGTCCTTATTAAGACAACTTGACATTAAACAGGATGACATTATGTCAAGTAATTAGTTGTCATAATCAAGACAACCCAAAACATTGTCAACTTGTCATGACAAAAACCGAATGACACTTAATGACAGAAGTCATAAACGTTTATGACTTGTTTATAACGTTTATGACTTGTTTATAATGTTTATGACACATTCATGACAGTGTCATGTCATAGTTATGACAGTGTCATGTCACGATTATGTCGATACCTTCAAGTAAAGTGTTATCCTTTTTTTATTTCTTATCCCTTTAATCATTTTGTGACCCCTCAGACTTTACTTGGGACCCTATATGGGGTCCTGCCCCCAATTATTTCAAAAAGAGGGCTACGCAGAAACGTACATGTCAGTATTATAAACATAATCCACTGTCATGTGCAAAAACACAACGATAAAGTCTTCATACTGAAGTGAGAATTTGAAGCAAATACATTCAAGCTCATTGACATCCCTACTGTGTGACATGTATATCAAACAGGCAGCATATAGAGCCATAATATCATAAGCAAATGCTGTCACTGATGTAATCCTTTTCTCAACTAGTAAATCCCCTATAATGCAAAATTTAAACCACGGGCAATCAGGTAATCCAGCAACGTGTCTGGACTTCCAGGGCACCCATAAATCTCTTGTTGAAGAACAAGTTGTTAGTCTACCACAATGGGGTGCGATCCCCATTATGGGAGACTAACAACTGCAGTATGGGAGCTGGAGGCAGCCAACAGTTTTTTGCACGTTACTGAGGAGAAAATGGGAAGGTTACCGTGCTGTTTCTGATATTAAAAAGGAGTGACGATGGAGCTGTTTCATCACTGCGAACACATTTCTCTTTTCAAGATGCAGTGAATAAACAGGAATTATAATGCATGAGTTCGACTATATTAATAGTCATTGTGGACCTGGATGGAGATGTGGCTTTGTAGATGTGCCTTTGTAGAGGAATGCATGCATAATATTCATATATGTAACCTTATGTTCTCTTTCCGTGGTAGGGAAAAATAATGACAGTTTTGCTATCCAAAATAATCAGTCACCAGCAGGGAGAGACAGAGATTGAGCATGATAGAAGGGTCGAAGTGAGAGTTGGAAAAAAGGGATGATGTGGTGAGCGTGTGTTTGTGTGGGTGATGATTTTTACACTCCACTTACTCTTCTCTCTGATCACGCACTCCAGTTACAGGTACTTCAGGGAACCTGTAACCACACTGTCAAACATCAGTCAAGAGGCTGACAGTGTGATTATCACGAGCAATATCAAAAAACACAGCCATGGTCACTCCCGTGCCATAGTTAAACTCGCAGCCTATTAGGTGTTGATTGATGAAATTAACCAATGATAATTTCGTCTCAGGCTTTAGTGAAAGTCTTTCAACTAATTAACCATCAACACGTTCATGGATAATGACGTAGAGATAAAGCCACATTTTGACTATGAACACTTATTCAGCTGTGATATGGAGAAGTCTTTTAGTAACAGGTGCAGCAGCTAAGTGAAAACTACAAAGTAGATGATCCCTCTGCTGACCTGCTGTTTTCTACACATGGTGGACACAATAACAGGAACACCTCTGTAGTATAATTCAATCCAATACAACAGCACAGCAGATAATAATTTACCTACTTTTGCAAATCTAATAGTTTTCCATTTTTGTGGAGGTTTTGTCTGATAGGTATTGATTTAACTTCATTGGGATTTTTCAATTGCAAAGATTTGATTCATCATGCTGCGTATGGTGTTCTAGTAACTGTGTGTGTCCAGAACCGCAGCTTATCAACAGGCAAGGCAGGCAACTGCTTGGGGCCCCAGGCTGTTAGGGGGCCACAGAGGGCTGACAAACTTTACTCTACAGCAATATCTCAAAATGTGGCAACCACAGTGGGCGCAACCCCCCTCCCCGTTAAACAAACAAATTACTATTTGCAATGACATCTGAAGGCCCCATGTCATTCCCGTCAAAGCATTATAGAACTTTTTCCCATTGAAAATCAAAGGAAAATGAATCCTTCTGGGAGTGAAAAAAATGAAGAGAAAAAATAACGATAAGAAGAAAAGAAAGCAAGACGTTTAGTGGAAAGTAGAGCAGATAATGAAGATTAAGTTGTGTAACAGTAACTGTCTAAAAAGTCATTTAACCTTAACTATGGGGGAGACATTTAAATAACTTTAGCTAGCTAGCATTAACGTTAGACTAGGGCTGCAACTAACGATTATTTTAATAATCGATTAATCTGTCGATTATTTTTTCGATTAATCGATGAATCAGATAAAAAAACAAAAAAGCATTAATTTACATCAACTCAATATATACTTACATACATACTTGTTGTTTTAGTTAATAGTTGTGTAAAGGTAAGTAACCCAAAGAGCAGATACAGACAACACACACACACACACACACACACACACACACACACACACACACACACACACACACACACACACACGTTCACTTGAAGCTTATTCATTAAATTATTACAATCATTGTAGTAAGTGCAAGTTAAGTTCATTTGTACACCACATTTAAACACAGCTTAAAATGACCAAGTGCTATAAAAGAACTTTAAAATGAAATTAAAAAGTACAACACACACACATATATTTGTCAACAATAACTGATATGGGACAAAGCACAGATTATATACATGACAATAGATTGAAAAATTAATGGGCCAAAAAAGGCGAGTGAATAAAAACGTGTCTTAAGTCCTGCTTTACTACTATTATTAACGAGCTAACGCTAGCTTGTCAAGCTGGATAACGAGTAAACACCAGCACCACTGGAGGGACGTTACGTTCTTCACTTCAAAACGGAACAAAAGTAGGATTGTGTATAGTGACTTTACCCTGCTGTTGAACTCCCTTCCTCCTCATCAAGGACTCCAACATGTTTGCTGAATGATGCTGAATCATCACCGTGGTGTGCTCCACACGGCTCCGCACGGCTCCGCACAGCACTCAACTCAATTGCTTTTATCTCTGCGACTGTGAGTGGCGTGCCGCGCGACACAACGAATCAATAATGATATTCGTTGCCAACTTTTTTAATAATCGAATTTTATCGATTTTATCGATTCGTTGTTGCAGCCCTACGTTAGACAAATGGCGTTTATTCTTTCACGTTTTTTGTGAGTTAACCTAGCTAGTGGAAGTGGAGACTCCAGCCTGGAGTGCCGATGCATTTAGCTCCTGTCCCAGGAGAGACTTTAAGAACTGGGTCTCATTTCATTTCAATAGAGCGAAATGTGCAAAGGTCTTTAGATCTGGAGGACAAGTGGCAGCATTTGCCATAGCCAAGGTCCATAAGCAGCATTTGTAGTTTAGAACATAATGGTGACGAACTCTCGTTTTGAGGGGCCCCCTAGGAATTCTTGCTTAGGGCCACAACAGACTATAGAATCACCACTGTGTGTGTCTCTAAGACCTGTAGATAATCAAATGCTCATGGGAAATTTCCCTGTTGGTGTAAACATTGGCAGGGAATACTGCCGGAGAGATGTAATTTTGCTGCCAATGTCTGTATCTGAACAGAAAATTGCATGAACATCGATCCTGTTTCAATGTTCATGTTACTGTATGCAAGATACAATGTGTTTTTCTGCTTCTGTCACTTCCTCTCATTTACATGCAAGATTGTAATTCTCTTCCAATTTGTCTGTGTTTATACTCAATTCAAGTTCCTTTTTCTTAATTCATCACTTTACCAATAGCCACTCAGGCTTAAATTTACATTAATATTTTTCTATGCAAACACACACATGCACAGCCTATACACTATACACATACAATCACAGAATCTGAGTTTCCTTCACATTCATTGTTCCCAGGAACATGACTACTCTACCGTCTGAGTGCCATTAAACAGTGAATAACTGATAAGAGGACATTTTAGTTTTATAATACCACTGATAAGGGGATGTTGCAGTCTTTTTAGATACAGGGCTTATCTACTTTCCTTTATGGCTACCGCTTATCAATGATTCCTTTCCAGACATTTTAGAGGATTAGGTCAGATTTACTTTAGGATTATTTCTCTCTCGGAATTCCATCCGTTTACACGATCATGTCAGGCACAATATGATAACACTGACAGCCTAAAAATCTATTTGTGGGCAAAGGAACAGATACATTTCTACTTAAGGGGAACACTCATCCATTCAATTTCCCATCTATAGAAAAACTGATTTTACCCTTTGCTGCAGAGACAATAACAGTCAATTTCTCCATCTTTAACTTCACTGAGTGGGATCGGTGGGATCAGTGGCAACGGAAGCTCTTGAGTACTCTAATACAATTTTGTATTCAGATATGCATTTTACAATTCACTGATATAAGAGCTGATTGGTTTAGATGTTGGATTAAAAACATGGCTTTATAAAGGCCTAGACACATTTCTATTTTTTGTTTAATTGGAAAGATTTTGATTGTAGGCCTATTAGTCGGGTTTTGCACTATGAAGATTTGTTTAGTTTACAGAATACATATTGTGTGGTTGATGGTCATCAGTCACACAAGATATCTGATAGTTCAATAATGAAATCTATTAATAGTTTTCATTATTGATATACTTACATTATTCAGATATATTGTCTGCTTGTCTGATATCTATTGCTGCTTTCCTCTCCCAGTGCCTATTGATTCACGTTTTACATTTCTTAAGTTTGAGAGGCAAAGACCCAGCAATCAAGTCTGTAAAATGTTTTAAATAGGCCACCAGATACAACAGTGTATGACAGCATGGCACAGCGGCCGAACAACCATCGCACATCTGCAGGAGCATATATTTTATGCGTCACAGAAACAAGCAGCATAAAATATGTATACCCATATGCACAATACTAGCACAGGCAACACAGCGGGAACAAATAATGTAAATAAATGGCTTACCTGTGATGGATGTACGACAGCAATGACATTTACTGTAGTCCACTGATTGTCAGTTCTGTTTCAGGAGAAGCAAAATATCGTTATCACCACTGATAGTGATTTGATGCCAAGTTTCATCCCTTGGACAGAACTATTTGGCATGTAAGATGACCAGGCTCTGTAGGACACCCTGTCACTAGGGCTTAACTTTAGGTCCAGTAGGCTTTATCAAGACCTTCGCCGGAGAAAACTGACTGCAGGTGGATTTGAGGCTGAATTAGCATTCACATCCATGTAGCCTAGGTTACATACTAACATTAAATATTATCTGACGGGGAAAATGGCGCGGGTCACGGCTCAACGTTGACAATGATGGCTGAATTTGAAGTTTTCTAGTCATTGCAACGTTGTTGTGTGACAAACTTGCTAAAGCAACATTTCACCTTTGCTTCGCCGTTTTATACTTAAGCTATGGACGTAAGGCTAACTAAAAGAAGCTAGCTTAATAGGCTCCGATTCCCATTCCTCTGCTCTGCGTTGTACACTAATGGACACGTAAAATCCTGACAAGAGCCAAACAAATTATTTCCAGGCCCACCTAGGCCCATCATCGTCATGGTTGTAGTCCTACTCAGCGTCAACAGTTGCATAATCTGACTGACAGTGTAACTCTGATGATTGGTTTGGATACTACACATTCTAAGGTGGTTGTGAGTTTGAATTACATAGGCATTTACCGGTCAAACAAATCACGCCATTAACTTGCATTGTGGGAATTGTAGGATCCAGTGTTTTTAGTTGACAACTAAGAAAAATCCATGCACTGATGAACACTATGAGATGTGGTTAGAAGTACTGAAAAAGCTAGTTAGTGCACCTTGTGTTAAAAATTATTTTGTCAAACTACTTCTTCCAAACTACAATTTACTAATTTTGGTCAAACTACAATGCTCAACATCTTCTGAATTTTAATGTTATTATATTTTATATATATATATATATATATATATAATATATATATTATATAAATGTGAGGAGTATGTGTTTTGTACAATCCGAAATAAAAGAGAAATGTGTGTATAAATAGCCTATATACATACATTTTTTAATTAGTTTTTTTTTTTAATGTAACGATAAAGATGATGAAGCGGTCTTAACATAAACTAAAGTATGATGTCAAAAATGTATGTGCGATGAGTAAAGCATTTCTTTCCATCACAGCTGAAAAACATGGATGGTTTTTACCTGTGTTCAGTCCACCTTGATTAAATACTTACTACAGATATTTTTACATTTTCACAGATAGGCTATCATATTAGCTTCAGTAGCATGTGAAACACATTTTTGATACCCTTAAAGTAAGCTGACAGGATGAACACTAATGAAGACTGACTACTTCGTCAATATCTAATTCAGTCGAGTGAAAGCTGTGTAACAGGTCTCATCACAGTGCATCACAGAGTTTGCATTAATACAAAGGGAGGTGATTATTGTGCTTAAAGCAGAGATCTCCATCATCAAAAAAGACTTGGCATACAGTGCTGCAGAACAAAGGAGGAGATGATTGGTTTTTGCTCAGCAAATCAGCAGTTAAAAGGCATCACCAGTTAGATGGAAACAAGCAATTCCATAGGTCACCAGAGCCTTTGCCCTAACAGATTATCAATAGTGGTCGATTCCATGCATTCAGTTCCAATAATTAATTAATAAAAAACATAGCCTACCGTTAACTAGGACTAAATATGCTTTGAATGTTTTTTAAACGGTTCCAATATGATCCCTACTAGACCAAAACTATTATACTATTTCAACTACATTAGATTAAGGAAATTAAACATGTTTTTCATTCAATGCAACAGCGAATACTATTGTCTATCATACACAGTCATATATATATATAGAAGATATTTTCCTATAATACATATGCAAAGTCTATAATGAGCAATTTACATTTAACATAGCCTATTTGATCACAGAATAATATCATATGACAAAAAAATCTGACAGGGCATGTTAACATTACCTATGATATTTGACAGTTTTTGATATTCTATGCTATTTTAGTTGATACTCAAAAGATACTGTACTGAGGATTGGTATGCAGCCCTAGGCATTACCTCAAGAAATACTGAGTCATATTCCTGAGACAACTGACACTGTGGTGATAAAAGGGAGGAAATATAATAATCACCATATACACTACATGAGCAGGCAGGAGACGAGACAAAAAAAACACTACATTATTACCAGAGGAACTCCTAGTGTCCATCCACCTGTCTGATTAGTATTGGCTGCACGCCCAACCGCCTGCAGCATAAAAAAATACTGTAATACTCTGAGATGAGAAGTAGATTCAGAGAGCGACTCCATTTTATGTGTTCCTGTCTCTTTTCTGCTACAGAATATGACTTTTTTTTTTTTTGTACTCTAGCATCGCTTAGTGATTTAACTTTTCATCAAATATTCATTTGCATTTGGTTATGCTGACATACTGCTGATGGCTGGTGCAAAGAACAAGTGTTGTTGACAGCATTGTTTCACTTGTAATCATGGTGATATATGAAAAAATTTACTGCTTCTGTTCGGCATTTGGATCACTGTCAAATATTTGTCAAAGAGCACTCAAGGACTTCAATTTTACAGCCCTGAGTGCATAAAAGAAGGGCTGCACTAATGATTATTTTAGTGCAGATTAATCTGCCATTTTCTCAATCAATCAATTAAACGTTTTGTCTATTCAATTTCAGAAATAGTGAAATTGCCCATTACGATTTCCTAAAGCCCAAGGTGATGTTATAAAATTGTTGATTTGTCCGACCAACACTACAACCCCAATTCTATTAAGTTTATGATCACATATGATAAAGGAACAAGTAAAAGTAAGGTATTTCTACTTGAAAAATGACTGTAAATGATTAATCATTTATCAAAATAGTTTTTCTGTACATGGATTAATGATCATTTCGTCAAAGTCTGTGACGTTGGACATTTTTGTGTAATTTTGGTGTGACAACTTTATTCTAATCCTTTCATTGACTTTAAGTGACACCTGGCTTTGTCAACATTAAAAACACACACACACACACACCATATTGTGCCTTAATATGTGGTAATCTGTCTAATGTCAGTGCTATTTTAAATAAAGTAAGAATGGGTTAAGGAGTTTAAAAGTTATTGTTAGTTGCCCCCATACAACTCTCGCTTACCCTACAAAACTCATTAATCAGTGGACCGAAGTGTGACATTTAATCAGTGGTCTTGTTGCATTCTTGCAACACTCATTAGTGACGAACATGGGCAAGATGTTACATACACAAATATGGGAGCTTGATACCTGTGGTACCCATACACCTACTTGAAAGGCACGCTGTATGGCCACGTAATGATCGCACATGTTTGGAACCTCAGGTTTAATTACAGGCTGCCACTTCTAATCAGAATCAATACACAGAGACAAATAGACACTCACCCACATGCTGTCACTGATACTTTCTGGCCACATAAGCCCTCACACAATCAGAATGACAGGTAACTGTCAAAGCACGGAGGACCATGGAGGACATATTCAAGAGCTGTTATACAGGTATGGCCTTTTACTTGTCATTCTTTTTTAAAATCAGGCACACATGCGATTAGCCTGTTTCAGCCTTGAAGGCTCAATGAAAAGATTTCAGTAACTTTGAGAGATGTCTGTTTTGCCTATGCGTGGCAAGAGTGTTAAGGATCAATATGGGTAAACTTGCTGCTGCTATTCATTGACTAGTGGTTGAGGAGACATTCATTGCCATGGATGTCAGATGGAAAGAAAACAACAGGTATCTGAACAGAACTGCATTTATTTAACACAACAGGCCAATTTGTTTTTAATTTTTCCTAACAAAGTACCAATATCCTTAAACACCGTCAAGGGGACAGTGGATTAAAGTTACGTTTGTAGAGATATCACCAATATTTAGGTACAAGTCAACTGAATTGACTTAACATTATTGTTACATTGATATACTGTATCTACGATAAAAGTGTGACAAGCTACTTTATATAGCATGAATTCATCAAATGCAGTATATTCATTTGGAGACAAGAATCAAGAACTCTACTTAAAAACTGTTGTTTCCTTCACACACTGACAAACGTTGAATGGTGGTGTGATGGATAGGTCTTAAGTTTCAGACAAAAAGTATTAAAGGAATAGTTCATCTGTTTGGGAATTGCTTTCTTGCCAAGAGTTAGAAGAGAGGATTGATACCACTCTCATGTCTGTACAATAAATGTGAAGTTACAGCCAATATGTTAAACTATTCATTTTAAATGCTCGCTAAAATAGTTTTGCCAGCTATATGTAAAGTTTTTAATGTCTAAGTTATTAATTTCTTGTATATAAAATGCCAAATAGTAGTGTCAACATTTCAACATAGTGTACACTCATTTATTTTTACTACCATCCCTTGCAGCTCTCTTTTTGGAGAGCAACTCCACACTAAGTGTTACTGAACAGTTAAGGGGAAGAACTTGGAAAAAGATGTGTAACTGCAAACAGCTCCATTTACAGCTTTATTTTGTTAATATTTGACTATCCACATGCATAAAATCTTTAAAACACTTAGATCCTCCTGGGAAATGCAATGTCTATGAATGCCGGTCCATAAATAACAAAATTAACAATTACACAAAGTTTTGGAGAGAAAAACATGCTGCTGTGTAATGATTATTTTTGAAATGGGGAAGTAATCCAATGAATAATGCAAGTTGTGCATTAGAGCCAATCCTCCTGCTCTCCTCTGTCATGCATTCCACTGGATAATTAACACAAAGCCTTGCCAATAGTCTACCTGTGGCTCTGTGTGTCTCTAAAGAACTACACTGGTAGTAAGTGGAGTGAGGATGAAAGCGACATGGGAGAAAAAAGATGAATGAATCCCTTGGATTAATAGTGTTGGGAAGGAAGAAAAAACAGGACAGGAAGTGAAGGTAGGTGTAGAATCCTTAATCGTTTCTTTGCACTAAGCCACTCAAGTGACCACTTGCCAGAAGTACATTTATTCTCGAGTACAGAAGACAAATCGTAAATCAGGGTCGATGCTGGCCACAGCTGCCTTTGCTTTCTTGTCGTTTAGCAATCTGTAGCCAAACTTACAAAAGAAGTTGCCAGTCTGTGGAAAAGCATACTAGATTGAATTGCTTTGTAGAGCCTGTAGTAACTGAGCCGCACTGCTGGTACAACAGGTGCATATGAAACCATTATAAAAGTATCCCACTTGTTCATTACTGCAAAATTTACCGACTACTGCAGCATTCACAGAATTCCCTGAGAGCAATACAATGCTTAGAAAAAGCAATATTGCTCTTTTGTTCTGTCAGATGTCAACATAAACTTTTATCTTTTTTTGTATAATAAATTGGTTTCTACTGTATATTATTCATGAGTTCCTTATGGATTAGTAAAAAAAAGTTCCTGAATAAATGGACACCATCTTTGATGGAAATAAATTAAGCTCGTCCACTAGAAAAGTAGCACAATGTTGTATGTGGTTTCAATTTTGAAAGTAGAGTAAGAAAGATTTAAAACTTTATAAAGTAAATGTGGCAAAGAGGCCTGACAGTGTAATTAAGCTATAAGAGAAATTGAGAAATTCAACCAGAAAGCTCACCTCGCCCAGCATCGTCACATAGCATTTTTTCTACAATCAGTTTTCAGCCACGCTAACACGATGGCTTTAGGGATGACAATGTTGATTGGTCAGTACATATATCCTAATGACTTTGGAGATTTATGATTTGCAGTCATAGAATTTGGTACACACATTCACGTCCCCCACAGAGTTATTAATTTGGTTACCATAACATTTCAACTAGCGATATCAAGAAGTCAAAATTTTATTTTCGACTTGTACTTTGGTTTATGATCAAATACGTGCAAAACTATTGACATTCCCATCAGCCTCAGCTCTACATTATACCTGCGAAACATCATGTTAATATTGTCATTATGTGCATGTTAGCAATGCGGATCTAGCATTTTGCTGAAAGCCTTACAGAACAGCTAGCATGGCTACAGACTCTAGTCATCTCCATTCCCAATCAATGTGTGGGAAGGCATTTTTTCCAATCAGTGCAATTACTCCTCTATGGTTATCTCCCTATTATCTAACCAAACGTTTTCCTTTTTTTCCGAGGTCACTCCCAAACTGGTCAAGGCTTGCATGACAAGTATACCGCGTATGTGTGCGCCATGATATTGCTTTTTCGGAGACGCTCCTCCTTCCCCTTTCCATTGCTATCAAAGTGTAGTCCTCAGTGGTGCAGTATCCAGGGTAACAGTGCATCTTCAGGTCCATCAGTGAGTTATTAAACTTCATGCAAGTGCAATAGTGGTCTAATATGCTTGAAATTACTATCAAGGACTCTATAGGATCTGTGTTTTCAGTTCGATACATCGTACAATCAGTAATGGAAATACACAAACTAATATTTTGGCTGATTACTGCATTTTATTGAATGCTTTGGAAAAAGCAACAAGGATTATTTCCCATCAAAGCATAACCAAATGTATAACCCCAAAACATCTCTTTACTGTTTTTCGTGTTACGTTTTTAACTTCATAATTGCGGTCATTAACAGAATACAAGGACAGAAATCATCTACTGTTTACACTAGTTAAGAAATGAACATAATAGTAAGAAATGTCTTTTTAGTTTCAAGGATAGGTAAGGCTGAAAGCATAAGGCCGTAATTCTGACTGCTACTCAACTCTATCACAGTGTCAAGATGATCTCCTTCCCAGGGAGGTTGACCAACCTAATGAGAGCAAATAAAACCATATTTATCCATAAATTCCAGAAGAATAGATTATAAAGGCAGTGTAACCCAAAATAAAATTCAGTTTTTTCTCAATACGAGTTTCAAATCACAGAAAAACAATAGATATTTTTTTAAGACCCCATTTTGGATTCTGCATGAAACATGTACATGTATAAATGTAATTTTTTCAACTATTAAAGAACTTCGGTGCCAATATTAAGTCATTTATTTTTCTTTACTGTATAGGTTTGCCAAACGTCCAAATAATTAATTGTTCTGAGAAAAAACGAAAACTGGTTCTTCTGTCAAATCAAATATATCAAATCTTTATCTCTATCACTAAAACGATTGGTTGAATCAGAAAAACCGGCAGGGCAGCAGGACAGCTATGCGCAACACAATGTATTTTGACTCAAAGTCGCAGTGGCTCATAATGGGACTTCTTTAACAGCTACCTAGGTCAGAATTCATCAAATTCTTTCAAATTAAATAGTTAAGACACAGCCTAATGGCATTTTATGTTATGTCTATTTTGTACAAGTTATTGAGACCTGAAATATGGCAACAGTTTAAGATGGGGGTCTTAATGCAACTAAAGCCTAATTTGCATAATCCCGCTGCACTGCTCCGAGGCTTTCTACCACTGTGTTAAACTATGTGAGAAGATGTACCATTGAGAAAAAGATGAAAACAGGTGAAACAGTTTTTGGTTATTAAAGTGCTCCAACACACCATCAATTAGCAGCAGTATGTATGTACATATAAATGTGGTTCAGCACTCAACCATTTAAAAATCACCCTATTTAAAGTCAACAAAATGTCCCTCTAACTCAACTCAAAAAGAAAGAAAAACACTCATGAGTTCTTTCAGTAGTTACTTCAACTTGACCTCTGGTTACGACAAAATTATTATCTTTAAATGGAAGAGAAATTAACACAAACTAAAAACAAACTAAAATATCGTAATGCAGAATATCATCCATACTTTACATACATAAAAAATTACATTTCTTTTTTTCTCTTTTTAAGAATAGATTCTGTAAACACTGCTTTAGGTCCTTTAAGTACGGTGTATGCACATTTCTGCTGTTTCTCCATAGAAAATAGTCTGAAGCTCCTGCTCTGGCACCTGCAGGGGATTTCTCTAACAGTATATACTCCTCAAACCCCCAACTTATCAGTCCAATTTTCTACCCATTCCACCTTAAAACCACAGAAAGAAGAAACTAGAAGAATTGAGTGGAAGCTCTAGTGTGGTGATGTTTGTATGTGGGTGTGAAGGTACTTTCACATTTGAAAATACCCACTTAAACCCCATCTTGATAAAAAAAAAAGATGTAAAGGAATCCAAATACTAGAGAAAGGGACGAGGAGACAGTCGACAAGGCTAGGTCTGAATATAGATAAGGCAAAGCATGGGTAGCGGTTGGGAGGGGTGGGATTAGTCCACACGTCGGGCAGATTATTAGCCTTTCGGGTACATTTTCAAAAACGGGAGGAGATGGTTCTGTAAGGTAGTGAAGAATTGTATAGGTGATTCAGAGGCCTTGGAGGAACTCCTGGAGCTGTCTGACGAGCTCTGTGTCCACGGTCTCCATCAGGACCCCGAAGCCCTGGTCCCCCATCATGGCCTGCTGTGCCTTCAGCTTCTCATAGACAAACTGCTGGAGGGAAACGCTGTGCACCGGGTCCTCCAAAGCCAACTGTAGTGGGACAAAGAAAACAGAAAAATTACATTTTGGATGCTGCCTGAGGAAGTTGGGGTTATAAAAATATGACATTTACTAACAGTAAATGAACTGCTCATATTCTTTCTCACGCAATGTTTAACATATAGTCTACTACTTTCAGAAACGTTTCAAAGAAAGTGACATTTGCAGTAATTGCACACTGAATTCCAAATTAAATAAAGTATGGCTTTTTGTCAACCGTCTAAATAAAACACTTTTCAAGAAACATTTCTTGAAAACAAATTGCATGCAAGCATCTATCTCCTCCTCCTTTCCTGGGTAAATACAGGGAGGTTGGATATTTTGGCAGCAATTAAAGATTTGATTCTTCTTGGATATGTCTGCATTGTTGTAGCAAATCTGGATTTGGGGATTTCCTTTTCTCTCTCATTTTTTGTTGAAGATTTGCTCAAGCTCACTCAAGTTGGAACATTTTGTAAAAGGATTCAAGTCTGGTTTTGGCTGGGTCAGTATGGGCTTTCACGTAATTGTTCTGTAGGCATTCCAGGTTTGATTTTGTAGGAGATAGCTTAGGTGGGCTCTCTCTAACAAGCTTCCCAATCTGGATACTATGCCCAGCTTCTCTCACACCTAGCACTTTGCATTGCAGTTGAAGAGTTATTCTCGTTCCAGCAGAATCAAAGAATCTTTTGCCTAAAGGCTCTTTTACACTAGATGCGACAAAGCGGAAACGGGAGGCCTGAATGGGTTCGACGACAACCGGATGCCAGGACTCTCACAGTGACTGCAAGTCTCTCTTGTAAACTTACTAGGTTAAGATGACTTCTTTTATGGCGAATGAAAGGCTTGATCTGACAAAGTAGGTCATCGAATCAAATGAAGCATTGACGGCAATGCTGCCAGTTCTGCCATTGTTTATCTTTTTCTTCTTCTTCTAGTCTGTAGAAAGAGCAACGTCTGTAGCCTTTCCTTATTAGCGCCACCTCTGTTCAGGAGAAGACTGCAACTAGTGTTGCGAGCACCAGTGCAGGTATAAATAGTCACGGCGATCCCATGACGTCACATTTGCACATGCCAGCTGGGCTGCGTCTAGTGTATAAGAGCCTTAATGCTGTCAGTCTTTCACGCCTTTTTTTTTTTTAACAGAGGCCTCCCGGTCAATCTAACCATTCAGCCCAGCTATGCACTGCACTTACTGACTGACTGACTTCTCTCATTCCAGTAAGATCTCACTTTTATATCTATGGGTCAACTGGCATGAGGGTGAGTAGATATTTACAATCGTGGTGAACTTCTCCTAATTCCTGGATGATTAAGGACTAGAGTCTTATACAGTATAGTGAGTCTGGAGCACAAGTACGCATTACATTTCCGTTATGCAGGGTTCTTGGCGTTGCATAATATAAACAGTGAATGAAGAGATAAACCCAAGCCCTATTCACAGTAAATGACAGAAAACTATTTGTTCTTAATTCCACCCGTTTCTGCTCAGGTTGGCAATACAACGTACCTGCAAAAGTAGTTGAAAAGGACATTCAGTAGTAAAGCAAGCCCTCACTGTTTTAGAGTCCCTTCTGACAAAAAAGGGAAGAAAAAGCAACACTCCAACTTTGACGTATACATCTAACACAAACTTTGGACTAGAGAAAATGATTCAGTATATGCAGTTGCTGTCATTCATCTTATGCAGACGACAGCACTGGAAAAATAATCCTTGACAATAGAGAAAAAAAGCAAGAAAAAGTTGGATGGCTGACTTTTCTGCGTGCAAGCACGCTGTCATTAATTTTTCTTTGGAATGAAGAACTGGCAGAGGAAAACAACACCACAGAAAAGTTTGAAATCCTGCACTCTGTTTGCAAATAAATTAGAGGGGTATACACATACTGTGGACACCATCACACAATCAAATCCTATTCCTATATACAGAAAGGTCAACAAAATCAATTAAAAAGGTAATTATGTAAATATGTAAATGGCACTTTCTGTATTATGCAAATTTTCTCTGCATTTGAATCTGTCATGTACCCTTAAATCACCAATGTTTTTAAAGTGATATTTATGTGTGTGTATTTGTGCACCTGTATGCCTAAAGCTTGATTCTGGCTCACTCACTTTGATTTCCCGACAGATGAATTATTATTAATATTATTATTATTATTATTATTATTATTATTATTAAGTGATGTTGCTTAACCCTCCTCCTCCAACCTTTTGAAAGCAGGCTGTGTACTGAACTAGACACACAAGGTGACCTAATCTTTTTATAATCTATCATACACAAACTTGACATATGGGCAAGCTTGCGCACTCTTACTCACTCAGTACCAGAAGATCCCTACAAATCCCAAAGAAAAAAGAAAACATTGGGTCCTTTGAGAAGAAGATTATTGTAATAACTCTTGATCTCTAGCCAATCACTGTAGAGAATACTTGTCATGCTAATTAGTTCTTTTTCATTACAATGCAATCAAACTAGTGAAGAGTGGCTGTTGGAGAGTGGCTTAATGGAAAAGCTGTCATCTAACCTGCATAATTACTTTCAGCACAGGGACCTCCAGGATGTGTATGTGTCTGTATAGGACTGTATCCTCCTAATGTTGTGTGTGTGTGTGTGTGTATATGTGCGTGTGCGTGTGTGTGTGTGTGTGTGTAACCATGGCACAAACAACTTTGATGTGTGTAAGCCAAATATAAAAGGTCTTAGTAAGCATTTCTTAATTACTATGATCCTCTTAAATATCTAATCTAACTGGGAAAAAAACAATGATACACATCTGTATAAATCCCACTAAATATCAGGTGTTAATTCTGGTTTAGTTAGGAAAAGGGCAATTACAAGTCTGCTGTGTAGATGAGGTGTATAATGTCTCAGCCAAAGAACAACGGATAAAAAGGTGTGTGCGTGAATGAGCACTTCTAGGAGTGTTTGAAGAAGTTGTGTACATTGAAAAGGATAATATGAGGTAGAGATGCAACAGATGAAGAGACGGTTAAATAGAGAATGTTAACAGAATGTGAGTTGAAATGAGCTTAAAAGCAGAATGTTTAAGATAGATGACAACAGAGCGCTGAAATAAAGAGCAAAATGCTGAGGACACCTGCTGTGCTGAGACTCCGCGTACAATACACACTGATACAAACCAATCTGAAAAGTGGAAGCTACGACAATAAGCACAGAAGCAGAGATGAGAAGACAAGAGAGAGGAGAAGAAAGACCAAAGAACAAAGGAGATGTGAGGCTAGAAGAGGTGAGGATCTGATTGCCATGTAAAAAGGAAAGGTGAAGTGGAAAGTGAAGAAAGTGGCAACACAAACACAAATGCAGCAAGAGAAAGGAGTATTGTCGTGCAAGAAAAGAGGTTAACGGGAACTGGCATGACGACGTTGTGGCAGAGAACACCATAAAGAAAGCGATTGATAAAAACAAGATGACGTGGGACGCTGTGAGAGGGGGCAGCTGTACCTCATTGTTCAGGACGCAGAGGAGAAGGAAAGAGAGGAGTGGGCAACATGAGAGGAGGCAGAGAAAGATGAAGAGACACAGATGAAAAGACAGGGCCTGTGAAAGCCCTCATCCCTGGAGTATTGCTGCCCTTTTCCAAAGCAAACAAAGTAAAGCAACCCATGCCACCATTACTGTAAAAACAGTGTTGTTCAAAATCGGCCTGCACAGGGGATTTTAGGGCACTGACACACCAACCCGATTATCGGCCGTTGGACAGTCTGGCGAGGTCAGTGACTCGAGTCTGTTCGGTGTGTTCCGTGCCGTCGTCCGTCGGAGGAGCTGTCGGCCTTTATCTTGGCCGACCCGACATGCTCAGTCGGAGACAGGGCAGTCGGGACTCACCCGGAAATGGCGAGCGGATGAGCCTCTCAAAATCTGACGAAAATCTTTTAAACTGACCTTTGTCGATCTGAAATGAAGACAGATTCAGCAACTGCATGGCCTATTTCTCGCTTAAAATGTTTTCAGAAACACGTTTCGGTGAACTATTTTAGTACAATATGAGATCGTATTCTGAACAAGCCACCATGACAGCCTGGCTGTGAATTTCCGGAGAAAAAAAGACCCACGTGACGCGTTCGTCCTATCAGCTGCTGGTTTTCATTTTCTAGGAAACAATACAGAGAAGCGCCGCCTGCTGCTATGGAGACGTACTTTAACGTACGTAAACGCGCAGAGCGTACACTCAAGTCGGCGTCGCCTCAGTGTGTTTTGAGGCATTGTTTTTTACCTCGGGGACCCGACTGATCAGTCCGACTGTTGGTGTGTAACAGCTCTTAAACATCTCCCACTACAACACACAGACACTAACAAGTGTGCCAAAAACCCAGATAGATATGTTTGTGGCTCTGAGTGAGAGGCCCACACAAAGGCTAGCACAGTCTTATTAAAAACCAGCTACATTAATATACTGTATCCTACTGTTGCATCAGGAAATCTGGGATTAACAAAGCAGCCACAAACTCACTGATAATAAACTCAGAATTAATACAAGTGGGCCTATTAAGAATCTATTTTACTTTAACCTTCTGACTACTCAAACCTCTCATTTTCATTCCTCTCAGTCATTTACTCATCACAGTAGGCTGCCACTATTCAGTGGAAAAGCACATTTGTAGCAGAGGACATTAAAGGAAAGTCAAGCAGGCAATCACGAACTGGAGTTAATGATGCAAGAACCTGTACTTTTCAAGCTTTTATCTCATATCCCATGGTGTCTTAAGTCTAACTGCAAACACACAAATACAGTACATGAGTAATGTGTGTGTGTGTGTGTGTGCTTGTTTTACTATATTCTATAAAACCGGGGAATACAGTTTACTTGTGGGGTCTGCACAGCCTTGTGGGGCCCAAAATGCTGGACCCCACAAGGTTAAAGGGCTGTTTGAGGGTTAAGACTTGGTTTTAGGATTAGGGTTAAAATTAGGTTATGGTTAGGGTGAGGGTAAGGGTTAAGGTTAGGCATTTAGTTGTGATGGTTAAGGTTAGGGTAAGGTGCTAGGGAATGCATTATGTCAATGACGGGTCCCCACAAAGATAGTGAAACAAACGTGTGTGTGTGTGTGTGTGTGAACACATAATAATAATAATAATAATAATAATAATAATAATAATTTATACTTTATTAATCCTGCAAGGGGAAATTACAATGTTTTTCATCCGCACTCACTTCAGTGTGATGTAAAGAACTGTGGGGGTGTATGGTGTACTGAAGTGAAAACTAAGAACTGTTCTGTGTAATGGGATGCTGACAGTGTGGGATTCAGAGGATTACACTGCGGGCAGATATTAATTTAATCAGATAATTCATGACACATCATCTACAGGCCTCGCCAGCCAGTCGCCTTTGGCAATGCTGACTAGACATGCAAGCTTCTCTCAAGTGTCCAAAAATGCATTTTAACGCCTCCACGGGTATATAAGATACTAAATTCAAGTGCTGCTTGAAAAGCGAAAAAGGTTTGTTTTTATTTTCTAGGGATGCTCGATTATGGACAAAATCATAATCACAATTATTTAACACGATTAGTCATTGACTTTTGGAAAGATGTTGCAATTATTGAACTTAAAAAACAGTGGAAAAAGTTAAATAAATCAACAGTGAAAACACCTAGAACTGTGAAATTTTCCTTAATACTTTTCCCATTTGAACATTTTTGTTTTCATTCAGAACACAAGACAAAATAAGAGTTTACTTGCAAAACGTGATGTGCAAAATAATCGTTTTTCTTGATTATTCTGTTTTTGTGATTATTTCTTTTAAGAGAACTTATGAGTTTTAACTAACCCTGCAAGTCGTTGCACTATTTGTATTTTATATTGATGTTTTTACCATGCTTTTACAATCTTAACTGTATCACTTTGAGATTTGCTCCAAATGTAAAGTGCATTACAAATAAAACCTATTATTATTATTATGAGCCAAAATGGTAATCATGATTACAATTCTGACTAATTGCACAGCCATGTATATGTCTCACACACAAGTTAATCAATAGCCTAATTGAATGACAGCTTGATCTATACAGTAAACCTGCTGCTGTCACACATGAGTACCATGGTTACCATGGTGTCTGCAGAGCCACTTCTCCAATGTTACCTGACACAGAACAGATACTGGGCCGGCGCTTTCATGGGGCATGAGATGGGGTATTCACACTATACCATG
This sequence comes from Sander lucioperca, assembly GCF_008315115.2. Classification (NCBI taxonomy): domain Eukaryota; kingdom Metazoa; phylum Chordata; class Actinopteri; order Perciformes; family Percidae; genus Sander; species Sander lucioperca. The sequence goes on from NC_050174.1 coordinate 9,054,102, forward strand.
GTACATACCATGGCCCAATCCCAAAGCGAGCCCTGAGGACTAAGGACTAAAGACTCACAGACTTAATTGATCTCAGGTGCTAAGTGAGTGAGTGTGTGAGGCCACATGGGCTCAGATGGGTATAAATGGGATTGGGACAGCACTTAACGAGATCACGTTACCTTGGTGACGTTTAATAACAAAGATGTTGCTGACACTTGCCGGTTTGGGAATTTTCATTTTAAGTTTGTTGCTTTCCACATGGCCAAGGCACAGGAGACGGCTGCCTGATTCCAATTTTTTTTCACAAACATTTTTGGACAACAGGTTGGTCTGTGTTCTGTGGTCGTGTGTCGTGCTGTTGTTTACCTTTGTAATTCCCGGATTTCCCTATCTTTCGGTCTCCGCAGTAAACGTCACAACGCTTTGAAATGTGGGCAATTTCCTTTGGTGAAGTCTGCATCGATGCAGACTCACGGAAAGGGCTCGGTAAGTGTGTACTCAAACCCTCACGCCCTATGAAATTCGACATTGGGACAACCCTAAGCCCTTACGAATTTTGCGAGAACGCGCACCAAAGTCTGAGAGTCCGGACTTTGGGATTGTGCCATTGTGTTCCTACATACAATTGCAACAGCTTTACTTTATACTTACTATATCTCTGTTTGGGATGTTTTTTGTATAACTTTATAAGAAATGTATTTTATTTGTTTTGTGTACAGGCATTTACAAAGGCATGAGTCCTGGAGAAATTGGCAGGATAAAGATTGCCATCACTTCACTGCTAATTAAATACATTAGTTGGATTTTTGCACGACTGTTTTACGGTTTATTTGAGTATTTGACATTTCTAAATTCTTAAATCTAACCAGTCCAAATGAAAAGTTCACTGACTTTTGTCACAGTAAAATAATTGAATATAAATCAAAACAGAATTAAATTCAAAAACAAAGCAGCACTTAACAAGGCAGCACAAAGAAAGAACGGGTCACCTTGTTCAATAAGAAAGGACTAAAAAATTAATAAACAACGGCTAATATACTTATAATCTCCTGTTTTCTCTGTACAGTAAGTCACTTTCACGTAACGAATAAATGTCTTGTTCAAGAGCAACCAAAATTTCCACAATAAATTCTCTAGGCAGGAAGTCCTGTCCTGACACATTCACTAACATATGGCTAAATTATGGCAGTCTGGTGCCCACAAGGTTTTGGAACAAAAACTAATATCAGAATACAAATGTATCAGGATGAGGAAGAAAGTCAGCTAGTTGATAGGAGTTAATCATGTGAGAGATGTTTGGTTCAGGTCACTTGAGGTAAAATAGAAGAGAAGTACATTAAATGTTTGGATTATCAAGTAGATTAAATGGGAGAGTAATCAGGGTGTGTGGATGTATGATAAAGGCAACAGAAAGACAGTGGGACGAGTAGAGGAGTGATAAACAAAGAGAAGAAAGGTGTGTTTTGCGCCGTAGAAAAGTGTAGCTACAAATACATAATACCATAAGTGGAGTGAAAACAAGGGTGAGAAAAAAATGCCCAAGCAATGAATAGCAGGAAAAAAAACAATCTGCATGAAGATAAAGAGCACAGCCAACCTGATGGTGCACAGACCAAATATTCCTGTCGAGGCAAAAATGCAGGGGAAGGAAAGATGAGACGAGTGGAGGCTTGAGGAAGAAAAGAATAAGAGTGATGATGAGCGGAAAGGATAGAGGGAGAGTGCCATGCCCCCTGCTATGGCTCACTGATAAAGAAGCACTGGTCTTCATGCATTGGAGAGAGTTGAAGATAAATGAGAGGCAGGATGAAAAGAAGAGACAGACAAATGAGATGTGAAGAAAGTGGAAGGGGTTTGGGAGTTGCTTAGTGATCAGATGAAGAGATAAAAAAGCAGAGGACAAAAAAGAGAAGTGGGCGAGATATGATTGGAAGAAAAAAACGAATGACGATGATGCTGTGCGTATGTAAAATGCTCATTAAAATAAACACAGGTTATACTTGTTCTATTTATATGTTGAGTTAAATTACAGTTTAAAGAAAAGACTGGTGACAATTCTATATGTTTCTTATTGTCAACAAACCCCACAAAAAGACTAAACCCAACAATGAATTGATCCTACTAACAAAAGTATTGTATGGGAATTGAAAGCCTGATAGAGCTTGCTCATCTGTGCAACCGACCTCCATGGTTGTCCTATTGTTGCATTGGGTGCAATGTTTCTTTTTAACCATTAATATGGGTACTGTAATTTAATTTGACATGTCATCCTGTTGCCCGAAATACTCACTAGAGCACCAAATCTGCCACTGAATGGTCCTCAACAAAAGCACTACTTACTCCTGTTTGAGTAACGGTTGCTAAAAACTACAGTGCAGAGCCGTTTTAGAAATGGATTTAGCCTTTTTAAATAGTGTATAATAGTGACAAGTTATTAAAGATTGATATCTTCAGTAGGAACGAATGGGCTTGGGGATGAGTGCCAGAGAAAGGCTACGGAAGTTGGGAAGTATTGAGAGACGGACTAACGTCAGCTTTGCTCTATTCATGGGATTTATTGACAACAAAAACGATAAAATAAACATTGCCAGCCTTACCCTTTAAATATTCTCTAAAGAGCAACTTACACATTTGAGGTGGCATGTTAAGAGTAGAATTTTAAATGCATGACTGTCTGTGATTATAAACAAATAAGGGATGCAAATGATTGTTTGTATGTATCAGTTTTTATGGAAGCATATGTGAGTGTGGTTAATGGATATTACGCATGGCAGTGAAAGTCTATATATGTTTATGTGTTGGCAGAGCTGCACTGGCTTGGTGGGAATAGGCCTGCTGAATATGAGAGTCTTAGAATAATCCCATTACCTCAGGCTTCTCCTACTTCAACTCCTGCAGATTTCAGCTATCTACTGATGCCACCACATACACTGCCCTGATTAAAGGAAACCTACATACATGTGCATACAAATACATATCTATATTCAGATTTTTTTTTTATATAAGCATGTATACACAGCCTTGTGTTAGTGCTTTACCTATTCTTATATTAGTTATATTTTAAATGTAAAATATATGAGATGAGTCTGATATTAAAACTCTGTGCCACAAGTTATTAACTCAGGCTTTCAGTCTCCGTAGCCTACCTGAGGTAACCCTGATGACATAACTAGGGTCATTTTTTCAGACTTCTCCAGACCCATAGAGGACATTTTACAACTGTTTTCACATGCTGTGTAATTCTGTTCCCCATGACAGTAAACTGATCTTAATCTGTGCAATTGGTAGAGTTCCCCTTTATAATTAATCTATTTTCTATAGTTACAATAAACACCATTAAACTCATGACTACATTATAGGGCTTCTAAATTTCCCTAATTATAACTTAGATTAACATTTCTTAGTCCATGATCATTTAAATCAGGGTTCTTCAAACTCCCAAACCGTACATCGCACATTAAAAATACACATATCCACGCATTCCCTGAATTCAGCTGACTCTGACCATGGCCACGCCCATTTCCACCTATACTGTTATGCGCAAAAAAATCGGGATTTACCGTAAACCTACTTTTTCTAACGCCTCCTAGACCGTGCGACCGATCTGCACGAAACTTTGCACGTAGCATCTCCAGACGGACCTGACAAAAAGTTATCAAAAGAAATTTTATCGGATGAAAATTGCGGAAATTACGCACAAACAAATTTGTGTAGCTAGCTACGAAAACACCACACCACTTACACTAATGTAAGCAACTTCAAAATTACAGTGTAGATGTACAATGGTTCATGGACCTCACATACCAAAAATTACACATATGGACCACTAGGGGGCGCTATAATGATGTCAAACATGTTTTTGCCTATAACTCCCACATTACACATTAGAAACCATTACATACACGTGTTCGTTGAATCGAGCTGAATCTGATGTTATAGGCCACGCCCATTTCTGCTAAGAAGTTCTTTCGCAATATCGCACAATGTCCAAAATCAACTTTTTCAAACTCCTCCTAGGCCGTGCGACCAATGGGCACGAAACCTGGTACGTAGCATCTCCAGATGGACGTGACCAAAAGTTATCAAAAGAATTTTACTGCGTTACACTATGCGTAACTTACAACCAAACTAATTTCCGTAGCTAACCACAAAACACGAACTTTAGCATATCTTGGCCAAATTAATAAGTATCAGAGCAAAACGTGGTATTATTGCTCGACCTCCCACTCCGAGGCTCTGTACCAAATTTGGTGAAGATCGGCCATTAGGGGGCGCTATAATCAACGTTTGTGTTTTGACCAATAACAATCCATGTAAAAGGGATATTTGCGATTGTAACATCTCTGCTGTAGTAATTGCTATCAACATGAAACTTCTGATGCTTGTTTGGCATGCCGCTCTGAGGCTCTTTACCAAATGTGGTGAAGATCGGCCATTAGGGGGCGCTATAGTCAACGTAGACCAGTTTTGGCCCTTTTACTCAATCAATGTTAATGGGATATTTACAATGGCAATGTACCACAGACCTTGCGGCTCACACCTCGATATTTACTGACGTTTGATGTAAACGGAGCAAGTGCAAAAAGAGTAGCCTGTATTTGCTTTTTTAAACAGTAGGTAAAATAATGAATAAGCTCTTGTTTAACATCCAAGCTCTTCTCCCTTTAATTTAACTTTAATTAGTTGTATCTAAAGGCTGGTTAAGCACTGTAGGGAGGAGAAGTTGGACAGTTTTTCTTGTCTTGTTCCAGTGATTGGCACATCTGGGTGATCCATCCATCCATCCATCTTCTTCCGCTTATCCGGTAGCGGGTCGCGGGGGTAGCAGCTCCAGCAGGGGACCCCAAACTTCCCTTTCCCGAGCCACATTAACCAGCTCCGACTGGGGGATCCCGAGGCGTTCCCAGGCCAGGTTGGAGATATAATCCCTCCACCTAGTCCTGGGGTCTTCCCCGAGGCCTCCTCCCAGCTGGACGTGCCTGGAACACCTCCCTAGGGAGGCGCCCAGGGGGCATCCTTACCAGATGCCCGAACCACCTCAACTGGCTCCTTTCGACGCGAAGGAGCAGCGGCTCTACTCCGAGCTCCTCACGGATGACTGAGCTTCTCACCCTATCTCTAAGGGAGACGCCAGCCACCCTCCTGAGGAAACCCATTTCGGCCGCTTGTACCCTGGATCTCGTTCTTTCGGTCATGACCCAGCCTTCATGACCATAGGTGAGGGTAGGAACGAAAACTGACCGGTAGATTGAGAGCTTTGCCTTCTGGCTCAGCTCTCTTTTCGTCACAACGGTGCGATAAATTGAGTGTAATACCGCACCCGCTGCGCCGATTCTCCGACCAATCTCCCGCTCCATTGTCTCCTCACTCGCGAACAATACCCCAAGGTACTTGAACTCCTTCACTTGGGGTAAAGACTCATTCCCTACCTGGAGAAGGCACTCCATCGGTTTCCTGCTGAGAACCATGGCCTCAGATTTAGAGGTGCTGATCCTCATCCCAGCCGCTTCACACTCGGCTGCGAACCGATCCAGTGAGTGCTGAAGGTCACAGGCCGACGATGCCATCAGGACCACATCATCCGCAAAAAGCAGCGATGAGATCCCCAGCTCACCAAACTGCAACCCCTCTCCATCTACATCTGGGTGATGGCGTTGGATATGTTGTAGCACGTTAGATGTATTTCCACTCACATACCCAACAACTGCTGAACAACGCCGACACACAGTCCTCGTCTTATCCACCACTCTCTCGCATGTACTACTGTAACTGACCCGAAGACCGAAGAATTCGAGGCGGGGACGGCACCAGGTGGGAGTGCATGAGACGAGAGGGCATGACACGGGAGGCCCCACGCTGCAGCCATACAGTCACGAAGTTTTCCCAAACTTGCGATCTTAAAGAGGCCGGCGGGTCCTCTAACTCTTGTGGGTCGCCACTACTCGCCATACTCGTCCTTTCGTGCTGCTATCTCGGACTGACTCACTGGACCGTCAACCTGACAAAAAACTGCATGTAGGTGGAGAGCTCGGCTAGCTTCAGAGCTAAGGCGGGGCTACAGATTAGGTGTCCCTAGAACCCGCGTATCTAACAGTAGTTCCGCATTACATTAGTTCCGCATTACAGTAATTAATTTGCACGCAAGTTTTATTTATTTATTTTATTTAGTGACGCGTCAACGCAAATTATTTGTGTCAACGCATTTACGTAATCGATGACACCAACTATGTCGACGAATTGTCCCAGCCCTAATAACTGTGTCTAGATCAAATTCATGGCTTAGCTCATCTGGACATGAGGAAGAGGTTTAAATGCAGGGGTTGTTGGTAGCGAGCAGTTCAGGGGGCTTTACCCCAACACTCACTTATGGCTCTTACCCACTGCTAGTACCAGCTCAGCTTGCCTCGACCGCGGTGCCCCGTCCTCCATTTTCCATTGCAGATTTAGTACCGCCTCATGGGTGAGGCGAGCGTGGCTGGTCGTCATAGCGACGCCGCAGGAAACTGCCGTGACCTAACGCGACACACACACACACACACATATTTTGGCCGATATTTGGCCGATATGTGCTTGTTTTTAAACCTCTATTTGAAAGATAAAATGTAACACTAACATACACAGAATTTCTCAACAAAAACATTTATTGAACACTTCACCAATCTACACTTGTATACTTCAATTAAAAATGTATAATGTAAAAACATACTGTATATTGTATAAATAATGTATGAAAAATATATTAAATAAACGAAACAGGTAAGAAAATAAACTTTGTCAAATAAACCTTTCAATGAAAAAATAAAGTTTAGTGCACTTATCAGCATTTATTAAACTTCTGAGAATACAAATCTGCAAGCTTCACAGAAAGTGACACGTTATTATTAATCTCAACACTATTTCCTCCTAACTCCTGTTGAATCACATAAGACTAGGGCTATCTAAAGTCAATTCTTGTTCACCTTGTTTGTTAGATCATTGTTCATTTGTTGAAGTGTTTTATCTGTGTTTTGGGGACCCCCCTGTTAGCCTACATGTCCTGTTGCACTCATTAGGATCATATCTGAGCAGATTTCTGTCATTCAAACAACTCTTAGTTGTAATTTAAAACTCGTCCAGCCAATTTAATAAAATTAAGGATTTTATTCGTGCTCGAGTCCATAGATGCAGTTAATGGATACAGGCACGGAGAACTGAAGGCTCTGTTAGCAACGATTAGCTCCGTTAGCGGTTAGCTCCAGTTAGCTCCGTTATAGGAGTGGATGAGACTGCAACGGACCGGGGTAACAACCAGACTCTGATAAATGACATTCGGGGAGCTTCCACAGCGGTGTGGCCACGGTGTTTTGTACGGTTTTATTAGTACAGTTAATCCCAAGGCAAGAACACCAGCAACATGCTACTGCTAACGGTAGCGTCTGAACCTGAAGTAACTGTGCGAGACACACGGCTCAAGAATTCACAAGGGGAGGGGCTGGAGGCAGCTGGTCTGGGTGCGCTGTAAAAAATGTCGCATGTTTTTAACACTAGGCTGCCCGCAGATGCGCCTGCTTATTAATCGGCTTGATATACTGGGATATTGGCCGATGCCAATTATGTAAAAAAATGGCCGATTAATCGGTCGACCTCTAGTCGAAGGTGTGTTGTTTTTGATTCTGAGCATGTGGCTGTTGCCACAGCCAGAAGACAAATTTTGTTTCAAAAGAAGCTGGAGGCAGCCAAAAAAACACCGCTGGCTAAACTATTTAAAAACAGCGGGTTTGTTCAGGACACCCCCGTCTGTCGCTAGCAATGATGACGCAGTGATTAGTGACGATTCTCTCCGACCAATCAGTAGTCTGCAGGTTTTCACGTCACCTTTTGGTATCGCCTCAGCTTGCTTGGAACCTCGACGGAGGCGATACTAAAAAAAGTACCTGTTGGCAGGTACCAGGGACTTTTTTCCGTAATGGAAACCCAAAAAAGGCGAGTAGAGTCGAGGCGAGTCGAGTAGGTTCCATGTAATGCAAAAATGGGAGGCACTGATCTCACCAGAATCAAACCGCAACAAGCACAGTCGTCCGTCAAGTTTGAAATCAGAAAATGGAAAAATCTATGCTGGTCAATGTTGGCTGCTAATGCATCCCCCCTCCTGTGCCGCTACCAACGCACTGGGTAACAGAGCTACCTCCAGGATTGCACTAAAATGTGAGGTGGTTCCTTGATACTTCCCAGTTGGGAGGTCCTTGAGCAGTAACTTAAAAGCTGTGTTTTACTGCCCTCGTTGGTTAAACGTTTCAGACGAGTGGCACCTCTGACAAAACATGGTATCACTGCTGGTGAGGCCAAAAGTGTGTTCTGTAACCATGCGAGAAATCTCACAGCGTACCAACACACTCTGGAGTACACTTCTACATCACTGCAGTACGCTTTTCCTGCATTGTAATGTGGACTGCAGGGTTTCTAGAAAATGCATTCTAGAAAGTATGACAATTAAACATGCCAAAAGTACTTTAGGTTTTCTGCAAAACTGACAAAATATAAACCACAGTACAGGTTTTCAGTGTTTCTGCAGAAAAATGTTGCAAAAAAATGTTAACCTTTGTTGTACCAAATCAATTTTTATACTTGTGGACTTGTCTGTTAATAAAGAAAAATGAAAAAGACACACCTTAAAGACAGAAGGACATGTCAGTGACAACACTATCATTTGTGATTGCTTTACTGAAACACAGAACAAGTAATCACACAGTTGGAGGCAACAGAACAATAGCCTGCTAAGACCAAGCAGAATAACAACCCATGTTTGTCAAAACACCCAATGCTCTCTACTAGATGGTAACAGTAGTATGAAGCATAAGTAGAGATTTAACAATGTTTCCTTTGTTGGCAAACTTTTCAAAAACGCTCTGAAAATGCTAGTGTGGAGGTAAAGAATTTCAGTGTATAAACAACATTTTCAAATGTATTTACATTAGTGTGGACATGGCATAAATACCAAGCGGGTCCTAGGCTGCACTGCCAAAATAGAAGGAAAACCAAACAGAGTGAGACAGAACAGTGAGCTTAGAGATAAGGCCATGTACATTCATCAGCGTTGTTATATTCAGGGACAAAGATTGATCAACCATACAGAAAATAGACAGCACCATTAAATAAGCATCAAGGAGGACACAAGCGGAATTTAAAAAGCATAAGACAGGAGAGGTCAGTGCATAGAGAAACAAGGGCCAGAACAGACCCACCCCCTCCCAAAAACATGGAAAAACACACACCTCTCTCACCCGTTCCTTTTCTGAGGTTTCATTAGTTCATGGTCGCTTGACTTAGAGGGAGGATAAGAACTTGATTGCAGTAATTTCCTCACTAAATGAGGCGGCACTAATTGAAATACTATAATTAGTATTGTACCAGAGGGCGTAAATGTAAGAGCCCCAGTTTGTCATAAGGGTGCATATTACCAAACACACACCTTTAAATGTAGGAGTAGTGATAGACCGATTTTATCGGCCGGCCGATATATCGGGCCGATACGCGGCTGCTGCGTTCGCGATAGTTTTTTCCCGGCATTATTTACAGACAGGCGTCCACAGGCAGCTCTGTGTTGCTGGAGACGCTACAGTTCACGTACAGACCATGCACTGCCCCTCCCCCACTAGCAGTCTTAAATTACAAATCAAGCACTTTATTTCAATGGCTACTTTTCAGGTTTGTTGTTTTCTTAAATTATTTAAATGTGTTGACCCATCCATATGATGCACATTGCACACATAATTTGGGTGATATGAGTGCAAGATGATTGCATAAGTGACACTGATCTGTGTTTTTGTTTATTGTTTTTAAAGAAATGGTAAAGAAATGGCAGAGCAGATTCTGAAAACAAATCCAGTGTGGCAGGGTTTACATTTTTATGATGTAAATTGAGGGAGCAAAAGCAGTAACGGCTCCAAATATTGGCTCAAGAAAATCGGCAGGCCGTATCGGTCGTCGGCTAAGGCTGATGAAAAAAATCCATATCGGTCGATCCCTATGTAGGAGTGGCGCATGCATGTACACACATGCGCACATTAAAAAGAAATGGGGAAAACATGGATTGAGCTGTAAATCTGCACAGAGCAAGCCACCCTCAAAAACTGAGCAATGGACTTGGGAAGGACAGTAGCGAGGGAGGCCACTAAGAGGTCAAGCAACTCAGCATTACGTCGACACAAATAATTTGCGTCGACGTGTCACTAAATAAAATAAATAAATAAAACTTGCGTGCAAATTAATTACTGTAATGCAGAACTAATGTAATGCGGAACTACTGTTAGATACGTGGGTTCTAGGGACACCTAATCTGTAGCCCTGCCTTAGCTCTGAAGCTAGCCGAGCTCTCTGCCTACATGCAGTTTTTTGTCAGGTTGAGGGTCCAGTGAGTGAGTCAGAGATAGCAGCACGAAAGGACGAAGCAGTGTGGTGTGCCAAAAAGACGTGTGGGCAAAGTGGAAGAAGGATGCATGGTCCGATTTGATGAAAATTGTAGTCATAATCCTAAAGGCTACAGTATTACTGTTTTTTATTACTGTTTAATATTGGCCACAGGGACTCACCATCTACACCGTGAAGCTTGATGGTGGCAGCATCGTGCTGTGGGGTTACTTCTCAGCAGCAAACCAATGGTGATGGTAGTGGGTTAAATAAATGCAGTAAAATACAAATGCAATAAACCACAAAGCACGGATGTAATGAAATGTCATGCCACAACATTCTGCGCTAAAAATGTGACAATAAAGACGAAGCTGCACTTTGATACAAAGTCAGTTCAAAGTCATACTATGACTATTGGAGCAGTTTTTCAGTCCGTTTCTAATGGTCAAAAGCAGTCAATAGACTAAAACTGCCTTAGTGGTGTTAACAAGCAGTGACTGCTCAGGCTTATTTGACACAATCAATTAAAACAGACTTTTCTTTGCCTCAATTTGTGGTGCATAGAGTGGATTTGCTTGCGTTTGCGCTTGTCTCTCTTCAAATCTTTCCATTAACAATTCCAATCCTTTTCACTGTAAAATGCAACTGAGCAGCCACATTCATCGTATTTGCGAATTTAACTGGGGCTTGTGGTTCAGCTTACAGTTTTGGAGAATGTTAGTCCCAAAACACAATAGGTGAATCTGTTCATAATGCACTGGAATAGATAACAAAACTACTACTACAACTATTAAAACAAACTCAAGAATGGTGAAACCGAATTGTTTGTACATGTTATGCCAAAAAAGGAATGAAAAAAAAAAAAAAAAAAAAAAACATTTAGCCCTGTATTGTCAATATGTGTATGGATACTGTAAACAGTAAAATAGGAGTCCAACTGAGTTGCCCATGTTTATAGTGATTGTGTTAATAGGGATTGTAAATGCACATGTTCACCAGTGTATATAGATTAGGCATGTGTCAACATACAGTAATGTGTAGAGTCCTTAGCTCCATTATCCTTTGAAAATGCTCAACTTTAAATAATTTTCTCTGCAATTCTTTCAAAATCAAATGGAAACAAAATTAGTTTTTGGATGTGCTACAATGTAAAAACCTGTGAAAGATCTTGATTGTCTGTCATAAATAAAGGCCTATAAATAATTCTCATTTTTTGGCTTGTCAGTGCAAACCTTCACGGTGCTCTGGTGGATTTGGCTGGTGGATTGGCCGTGATGTAGAGGACTCTTACAACTGGGGCTTTGAGCTGCAAACTGGGTCAAACATGACATACAACATCCTGTCTGAAATCTGCTGTGCCATCTGGCAGGAACTGAAAGACCAATTTCTGCATTTGTAAGACTCATGAGTGGAAGGATGCAGTCAGCAACTTTTGCAGTTTGGAACTTTTGAGAATGTCATAGTTACCATGATGGAATGCACAGAAAAAAGAAGGCACTCAGTAAGGGAGAAGGAGCATCCTACTGTAACTAAAAAGGCACATTTTAAATTTATTGCCATATAAATGTGATATAAACCAAAAACTGAAGATGTATTATGACTGATTTCTCTCCAATATTTTTTATTGAAGTTCAATCACAAACACAGAAATGCTCACACAATGCACATTTTCCATTTTTTTCCCCCCAAAGTGTCAAAGCCCAAACCTCCCTCCCCTCCCACTAGCCACCTCCACAAACGACACCTCCCATGGAGAACTGTACCTGGAGCACTGCAAAAATCTGCTGGAAGTCAAGTACCAAACCGCAAATTGTAAATACTAAAAATGAAAGATATATTGATTAAAAAAAACAAAACAAAAAAAACCCAGAATGAATAGAGAAATAAAGATAAATGGGTAGAAGAAGGCGAATTTAGACATAGACAAATACAGACTATGTAACTGACAGAAAGACAAGCAAAGAAGCAAAACAGAGGAAAGAAAAAAAAAAAAACCCTTCAGTTTGACTGAAGACTCTCAAAGTATTTCAGAAAGGGTCCCCACACCCTCTGAAACTTCCCACCTGGGTTACAAACTGAGTAGCGGATCTTTTCAAGGTCTAGACAGGACATGATGTCCCTAAGCCACTGAGCGTGTGTGGGCGGAACAGCATCCCTCCATCTTAGTAGTATTGCTCGCCTAGCCAAAAGAGAAGCGAAGGACAGTGTGCGACTTTTGGTTGGAGTTAGGCGCGTGTCATCCACCCCAGTGGTGCCAAAAAGGGCAATCAGTGGGTTGGGCTCTAGCTCAAGATCAAGAATGAGGGCCAAGGTTTGGAAAACATCTCTCCAGTATCTTTCCAGGCTGGGACAAGTCCAGAACATGTGAATAAGTGAAGCCTCACCACTCCTACATTTGTCACACAAGGGATCAACATCTGAGTACATATGAGATAGTTTGACTTTAGCTATATGAGCCCTGTGCACCACCTTAAACTGTAACAGGCAGTGACGTGCACAGAGAGATGTTGAATTTACCAGCCTGAAAATGGAATCCCATACATCATTTGCCAGTGAGAGGTTTAAATCCTGCTCCCAGGCAGTTTTAATTTTGTCCACAGGAGCCTGTTTATGCCCATCAATTTGTCATAGACGACCGATATTAAGCCCTTGCGCGATGGATGCAGACCCAGTAACACGTCGGCGGTGGTCGCAGTGGTTGCCTCAGGGAAACTAGGCATCTGAGAATGGAGAAAGTGTCTCGCCTGCAAGTATCTGAAAAAAATGGGTATTTGGTAGGCTGAACTTTTCAGACAATTGTATAAATGATGCAAAGATATTACCCGTAAAAAGATCTTCAAACTTCTCGATGCCCCTTCTGCGCCATTCTTGGAATGCGGAATCAGATAGTGAAAGTTGAAAGGAAGGGTTGGACAAAATAGGACTCAAGAGAGAGAAATCATGAAAACCAAAATGCCTCCTGAACTGAGCCCACACCCTCATTGTATGCCAAACCGTCGGACTACTAGTTAATTTACTTGTGGGGAGAGGGAGTGAGGATCCAAGTAGAGCTAAAATGGAGACATTTCGAACCGATCTCAACTCCATTGTCACCCATGTCGGACTGTCAGCTCGATCATGAAAGTGAGACCAAAAAGTAAGACTACGTACATTAGCCGCCCAGTAGTAAAGTCGGAAATTAGGCAGTGCCATGCCACCATCTTTTTTGGATTTTTGAAGATGGACTTTGTTTAGTCGAGGGCGCTTACCCCTCCATATATAGGCCGATATGATTGAGTCCAATGAGTTAAAGAAAGATTTAGGAATGAAGATTGGAATAGATTGAAAGAGATACAGAAACTTAGGAAGAATGTTCATTTTAACAGAATTGATCCGGCCCACCAGGGATGTAGATACTACAGATACACTGCATCAAGCGCTCTTTCACGTGATTTAGTAGAGTCTGAAAATTTTCTTTAAAAAGACACTTGTGTTTCCTTGTAACTATAACGCCGAGGTAGGTGAATTTATGTCCCACAATCTTAAAAGGGAGGTTGGTATACTTTAAGGCAAGTGCCTCCGTATTCACAGGAAAAAGTTCGCCACCCGAAACCTGGCCAAATTGAGTGAGTAAGGTCAACATTGCAGGTAAAGAGGTATCTGGGTTTGATATAAAAAGTAAAAGATCATCGGCGTACAGAGACACTTTATGTTCAATTCCTTTCCTCAAAATCCCTGAAATATCTTTGCAGCTGCGAAACGCGTTTGCTAGTGTCTCTATAGCCAGATTAAAAAGTAGTGGGCTTAAAGGGCACCCTTGACGGGTTCCTCTATGAAGATTGAAAGGTTGAGACCATTGAGAGTTGGTAAGGATAGAAGCAGTTGGGCTTGTATATAGCAGTTTAATCCACCTAATGTAGTTTGGTCCAAAGCCAAATTTTTCTAAGACTGCAAATAAATATTTCCACTCCACGCGGTCAAACACTTTCTCTGCGTCTAGAGAAAGGATGCATTCTGGCTCAGAGGGTGAGTAAAAAATGTCAAATAAATGACGTATATTGAAATAAGAGTGCCGGTTTTTTACAAAGCCAGTTTGATCCTCTGATATGATCAGTGATAGTATACCCTCTAATCTAAGGGCCAAAACTTTTGCCAAAATTTTGGCATCAACGTTTAATAAGGAGATTGGCCTATAGGAGGAGCACTCCGTTGGGTCCTTACCCTTCTTTACAATAAGAGTGATGCATGCCTCATATAGTGATGCTGGCAGTTTGCCTTGCTTGAAAGATTCTGACAACACTGAGCTTAGGTGAGGGGAAAGTAACGAAGAAAACGTTTTGAAGAACTCCGCCGGGAACCCATCAGGTCCGGGAGATTTCCCAGATTGTAATGAGGAGATAGCAGCCGCTATCTCCCCCTGCAATATAGGCTCGTCCAACCTAGTCATATTGTCATGAGTAAGTGTGGGGACATGTAAGCGATTTAGGAAACTTTCCATCAACGTGTCATTTGGGAGATCAGAAGTGTAAAGTCTGGAATAAAAATTCCTAAATGTGTCATTGATTTTAGAGGGATCTGAGGTGATGTTACCATCATCCATCTGGATTTTTGTGATGTGCTGTTTTGCCTTACATCCCTTCAGCTGATTAGCTAACATTTTACCAGATTTGTCGCCATGAACATAAAACAGACTCCTGCTCCCCAATAATTGGCGTTCAACTGAATGTGTTGAGAAGAGGTCAAATCTAGTTTGGAGTTCCACACGTTTTTTGTATAGTTCAGGATTCTTGATGTGAGCGTATTTTTGATCTATTTCTTTAATTTGATTACCTAACTCTAATCGTTCTTTCTGAGCTATCTTTTTCATATTTGCAGTAAAAGAAATAATTTTTTCCCCTAAGGTAGGCTTTCAAAGCATCCCAAATGGTCAGGCTGGAGGTTTCAGATGATGTATTTATATCAAAGAAGAGGGTTAACTGCTCCTCCATAAATTTCTCAAAGTCATTATTGGACAATAGAGTTGAATTAAAACGCCAATGTCTCTCTACAAACGGGAGGTCTGGAAGGGTCATGGACAGTACCACCGGGGCATGGTCGGAAATCACTAAGCTCTGATAGTCACAGGAACGGGCAAATGGGATCAGTTGATTGTCGACAAGAAAGTAGTCAATCCTAGAGAAGGTATGGTGGGAATGAGAGAAGAAAGAGTACTCCCTCTCGTTTGGATGGAGATATCGCCATATTTCTGTGGCACCATAGTTGTCTAAGAAAGACTTAATGAGTGATGCAGATTTACTCATTATACCGGGGTTCGGAGAAGATCGGTCGAGCACAGGATTGAGCCAACAATTAAAATCCCCGCCAAGTATGAGATGGTATGAGCTCAGGTCAGGAAGAGAAGAGAAGAAACCCTTTAGAAAATCCACATTGTCCACATTTGGGGCATGTACATTGGCGAGCGCTACCTTAGTATTATACAATTTCCCTGAGACAATGATATAGCGATCATTTGTATCTGATATTACGTTATGGAGTTCAAAGGGAATATTATGGTTAATAAGAATGGAGACCCCTCTAGCCTTAGCCTGAAAATTGGAATGAAAATGCTGCCCCGCCCACCGCGACATCAGACGTGAATTGTCAGAACCACGGATGTGTGTTTCTTGTAAAAAAGCAATGGCCGTTCCAAATTGCTTGATGTGTGAAAAAACCCTTCTTTTAATAGGGTGATTTAAACCCTTGACATTCCAGCTCAAGAAATTTAAGGGACTAACCATTCTCCCTAGCCGAAAAGATGGGTTGATAAGCACAGGTGGTATCAATACTCCAGGTAACAGTCTCAAGATAACATATTGAACACAAAATGACACAGAAAATATGAGCATGGCTGAAAAACCCACCCCCTCTTCCCACAACAAGACAGCTGCCAAAGAACATGGCAGCAAGTTCTTCAAAACATCTATTATCCACATAAAGAAAATCTTCCCGTAGCACCATCTTTGGCTCCCTCGTTATTATACAGAACATAAACTACGCTCCTATGTTAACATCTTTTTTGAACACAACCCTATAGGGGGAAAAACGCAGCACCCTAAAGTGTTTCCTATGTGGCCCTAAAAAGAATACAGAAAGCTACACATATAAATTGTTACTTAGCAAAAATACTTGTGAACTTTACAGTGTTGTTCCGACCAAGGCAGGATAGTCCGTTGATTTTAAAGAAGAGGAAAATACTCACATCACCGCTGCTTTAATTGACATGTTTACCTTGACTATGACGGAGGAGGCAGAATGACCACACCGCCAAAAAGAGAGGTTAAAGAAAAAAAAAAAAAGTGAGTAAACAGGTAGGATAGCGGCCAAAAAATAAATAAAAAATAGAACAGTAATAATCCGTCAGTCACAGTCACAAAGCAGTAATTTATGATGCGCGCGAGACAACTGGGAGACGGTCGACATATCTACGTGCTTCATCCGCCGAGCGCAGCCACATCTTCTCCCCGCTGGAAAGTGTGATACGAAGCCGGGCGGGGTACAGCAAGGAGGGCTTGAGTCCTCGGTTGTATAGCTCCGTCATAACCTCCCTGTATTCGGCGCGCTGGCTAAAATCTCTGGGCAGTAGTCCTCCACAATGCGGATCTGCTGGCCACGGTAGTCCAATTTTCCCCCTCCGTCTAGCCTCATGGATCAGAAGATCTTTTATCCGGTAGCGATGTAGACGAAGGATGACCGGTCGCGATCTCTGTCCCGGGGCAGGTTTAGGTGCCAGTGAACGATGGGCTCTGTCAATCTCCGGTGGGGAGGGAAGTATCTCCTTCCCGAAAACCTCACCCAGCAGACCCGAGAAGAATTCGGTAGGTTGCCCACCTTCAGTAGACTCAGCCAGGCCAAGAATGCGTAGGTTTTGCCGTCTGTTGCGACCTTCCAGGTCATTGACCTTAGCAGTTAGCTTGGAATTGTTTTCACGGAGGCTGGAGCATGCATTTTCTAGCTCACTGACAAGAACTCAGGCGTTGGCCCTGGTCTTCCACAGTGGCCCGGACTTCATCGAATTTCGTTTCCAGCAGGCTAAAGGAGGTCCTGAAGTCTGTTGCTAATGCCGAGCGGTGCTGGTCTAGTAGCGCCGAGATAGCCTCCATCGTTAAGCTAGTCGGCGAGTCGTCCTTTTTTCTGGATCTGCCACTCTTTGAAGCCATTTTAAGACAGGTGCACGTGAAATAAAATAAGTGCGTGTAAAATAAAATAAGTGCACAAATTCTTTAATAATATGGTTGTGAAATAAAGGGTTGTAGGAGCAAAAAGGTTTGAAACGAGGAGGAGCACATGCGTTTTGTGTCTACTCCATGTTGCTGCCCGGAAGTCCCCCCGCTGTATTATGATTGATTTCAATAGATACAAGTGTAATAATGTCGTTTTTGGCGCAAATACCATCTTAGTGTTGAAATGATTCACTTTCTTTATAACCTGGATTTCAAGGTTTGCAAACCTTTTTACTTTTACACTACCACTGTGGGTGGCAAGTGTAGGGCTTTCAGAGGACAGAATTTGCAACTTACTAATTCTGTTGGCAAGGGATTACCATAGCCTAAATCAACTTAATGAATGGCTTTATTTGGAATACTTAATTATGCAATGCCTTTCATTGTATTAATTAGTATCAAAATAAGAATTTGCTGTGATATGTAGTGCATATAAAGTTCAACCGAATCAAGCGCAATCAAATGGTTGCCTCAATGTTTCCTTTAACATTTAGCGGCTTTTGAAAATATTGAAAATCTGAACATGCTCTTACAGGTATTATCAGTGACTTGTTGAGGACCACAAATACAGGTCTCTCTTCTCTGAATTTTCATGATGGCTCATGACCCTTTGGAAAAGCTTTTAAACCACTTATTGTGGAATATTGATTTGTTTTGGGTATTGGGACAATAAGTGGGTTTCCCCTCCCGAGTTGAAAGTGGAACTGTTATTTGCATAGCATAAACATCTTTTAACTTTAGTTATTTGTCTGCACAGGCCTAGCACTAACGCAAACAAATGTTCTCGCTTTCCAGTTCATGATTTCAAGATGATGATGTCTCAGGGCATTGAGTGCTCCTGTATGCGTGAGGCAAGAAGAATAAATCAATTTCATGAATTTTTTAGGAAATAATGCCCGCACATGAGAACACTCACATACGAACATGCGTGACAGGACACACATTCCCACCGCCAGTGTAACACTATTCTGCTCATTGACAGTTGGTGGCGGTAACAAGCCAAGAAATGCTGAAAAGTATCAACAAATGCAAGGAAGAAGAAGACCCTTAAACTAGCAAACGTGGATGTTAACAATATAGGATTTAAAATAAAAATCAGCTTTTTAGTTTTATGAGGAAGGAAATGCATTCATCATGTTTGTTAGACCTTAAGGATAATGTATACACAATACACATATGTAAACAAAGGTTTGGTTTATTTATAAGAAAACTGCACAAGGTACCTTTAAACTGTGGCTGGAAACTTTTGTTGCGATGTGTTTTCCTATCAGCGACACCAGTAGGGTTTATTCTTTCTGATTTGAATGAATATTTGCATTTTGAAAAAAATACCAATTTAAACTGTGACAAAAACAAAAAAAGAACATATCAATAAAAGGAGATGTTTAGATCAATTCATTGTTATTGTTGAAGCAGAGAGAGACAGACTGATTATTGCAGATAAATAATTAAGATTAGTATTCAAGTGGCGCTATCAGACCAATTCCCTTCCTTTGACAAGCCCACTGAGATATTGTCTTTGCTATTCTGCCAGCCCTTTCCCAGGGAGAATCTTATTGTAGTTGTCAGTGATATATAAGTGAGATAGCTTAATTAAACATTACTTAATGATACAAAAAGAAACACCCTCTCCAACTGACTATACAGTTTTCTAAGAGATATTAAACCTCCATGTCCTGGTGACATCTGATCCCCTAGTGCATTTGTTTCCCATTCCAGGTCAGAGATACATCACATTGAGGATTCCACAATGCTGGTGTACAAACACTTCATATCAGAAAGAGAATGTATTGTCTCATAGGCTTGCTCAAAAATTGACAAATCTCAAGTCATGACACAGACTGAATAAAACAACTAATACATGTGACTGCATTTATGCATGAGAATCTGAAGAGGAAACAACATTAAAAAAGATAAGACTGAGGAAGTTGTTGCTTTGACTGCAAGATATTGTGAAGGGACATTTCCAGTGTGCAGCATACTATGTTCAGTGCGGGTTGCTCATTGTAAAATGCACCTCTCTCTTACCACTACAAAAAATGTCAACTGCATGCACAAACTCAAGTGAGCCACTGAGTCTGTCTAAATACCAAATTATTTACAGTGCACAAGCTTGGTACTATTCTCAACAATCAACTAAAGAATGCAATATTATCTACAGTGTGGCATGTAATCTTGGTTGCCTGCAAACTACAAATTTGCTACATTGTGCTGGACACTTCACACTCTCTGGGCTTTCTGTTTTAACAGCATCTGCAGCTAATTATACACGCACACACTTTTTTTTATTTATTTATTAATGGGCCAGTTCATTTGCCAATTCCAGCTTCACCCATAATGGCAGGATGGTTTTACAAACAGCATCAAGAGCACATTGCATGCTTGGAATCCCTCTTTAGACAATACTGACTGACAATAACTGCCAGCATTATGACATAGGCTGAAGTATTATAGATCAACATTTGCTCTCAGTCAATCAAGATTACTCTTTATTTCATTAGTTAATCCACGTGTCTTGAGCAAAGACCAATAAGTAAATCATGTTACTTGTCTGACAAGTCCTGAATTTGAGTGAATAGGGATAAGGGTGAGAAAAAATAGGAAGCAGTGTAATCAGACTGATTTTTCAGCTCTCCCAGAAAACAATCAAAATCACATAGGTTGGTTTCCACTGTAATGAGTCACATTTAGAATAAATACGCTTTGCAATAGTAATTAAGATGTATTAAAATCAATTTAACAACTATGAATTGTCAGACCAACAGATTATGCTCATTACTTGAATCACACTCATTAACTCCCAATAAATCCAAAGATCTGACAGCTGAAAATACTAAACACTTTTGGCTGCATCATCATCTGATCTGCACAGCAGCAACATTAACACAAAGACAGAGGCAGCAATGTTAGTCGTCAAAATTATTCTAGCATTCCATGTAGTGCATATTTTACATTTTAACAATCACCTGTGTGCATTTACCACGGGTGTACATGGCCTTTAATAGACCTTTGTCATGGCAGACAGATTGACAGAACAGGAAAAGCATATTAATGATTGTTGCATTCCACTTAGAGGAAATCCTGGTATTGTGCGTGCTTGGTTTACTGGAATAGCTTACTGGGACAGTTAACACAACGGAGTCATTGTTAATGTTACTAATTACACCTGTTATTTTCCTGCTATGACAATGAGCACAATTGCATTGTATTGCCTCTTGGTTACCAGTTTTCCTGTTCTCCCAGGGATACTCCGCTGAAGCTGGCTTCATGTCTTCATGATGGACAGCAGTTGCTGTACTGTGTTTGCTATTGATTAATCTGTAGTTATGACAACCTGTAAATACTTTAACTTGAAATCACTGTCATACCTGCTGATGTGAATACTCAATCAATGATTTTATATTTCATTAGTGTGTTTAATTCACAGTAAACCAATCTGTAGATTTGATTTAACTTTGGCTTTAAAACATATTTTCTTAATTCCTTATTGTCTTAATATATTTCTTAGTACTTCATTTTTGGTTCATTCAAAAAGTGGTACACTGCAACTTATTTGCAATCCTTTCACACAACTCCCAGTACTCTCATGGACAAATGGCTGTAAAGCTCAGAAGTGACAAATATGGAAACTAATTTTGATAGCTCTGTATGCCTTAGGCAGCACAAAGGAGAATCTTTATATCTTGTGATGCAAAATAATACTGTCAGAGAGGACTGTTATTGAACAAAACCAAATTATGCTGACACTGATGGTCTGCTTGAGACTAGGAGCAATAATGAAGCAAGAACACAAGTCTTTGTGTGGCCCACAGTGAACTGATAACACACTGAAACTCATTTCCTATAAATATATACCTCTACAGGACCTCTGGAGTCAGTTTAATTGCTCATTAAAATGAAATACTGAATGTTGAATGACAAAAACAATTTCATTATTAATCGGTACTTCATTAAAAAGCTTCAAAAAACATTTTCGTTTCACTCTGAGCAACGAGAGCCACCGTGTAATAATATATATCCTTTTCTATCATTTCCTTTATTGAACATCAAAGCATGCACATTTAATGGAATTATCATTTAAGGGAACTAAATCAGTGTTATTACTAATCTACACAACATAATGAAAACAAAGGGACAATTTCATGACTAATTGTTGTGACTAAAGTGTTGGGAAATGTTTTTTATTCACTCTGAGCAATAACAGGGATGGGAAAACAATGTAATATGTAACATTTTTTATCTCCCTCTAAAATTTCAAAGCATGCACATTTAACGGGATGCTCTTTCAAAGCCCCATTCCATCAGCAAAGTTTTACTGGAGGAGGTCCTCTGATTGGACTTCAGGTAATCATTTAGATTACAGAGGGAGGAGGGTGAATATTTGCCATGCTCCATACAATTAAGATTCTTATTAAAACCTTGTTCAGATTCTATTTTGTAAGAAAATGAATTGTCTACAGTGGTGAAATGTAACTAAGTACATTTACTCCAGTACTGTACTTAAGTACAAATTTGAGGTACTTGTACTTTACATGAGTCTTTTCTTTTCATGCGACTTTCTACTTCTACTCCACTACATTTCAAAGAGAAATACTGTACTTTTTACTCTACTACATTAATCTGACAGCTTTAGTTACTAGTTACTTTACTAATTAAGATGTTTGCACACAAAACACATGTAGTTTAGAAAATACAATGCTTTTTATAAATTAAACTACCCGACAATATATAGGCCTACAAGTACAGCTGAAATAATTAGACGATGAAACACTTAGTTGATTGACAGAACTGTTTTGATCGCTTCCCGTTTCTAAAATTTGAGGATTTTTCTGCATTGAGTACTTTTACTTTTAATACTTTAGGTATATTTTCCTGATGATACTTATGGTGCTTACCCACTGCTAGTACCAGCTCTCCTCGACTTGGTTCCATTTTCCATTGCAGATTTAGTACCGCCTCATGCGTGAGGCGAGCGTGCCTGGTCGTCATAGCGAGCCGCAGGAAACTGCTGTGACCTAACGCGACACACACACACACACGTTGAAGGTGTGTTGTTTTTGACTCTCAGCATGTGGCTGTTGCCACAGCCAGAAGATAAATCTGTCACTAGCAATGATGACGCAGTGATTAGTGACGATTCTTTCTGACCAATCAGTAGTCTGCAGGTTTTCACGTCACCTTTTGGTATCGCCTCAGCTCGCTTGGAACCTCGACAGAGGTGATACTAAAAAAAAGTACCTGTTGGCTAGTAGCATTTCGTGTTTGTACTAGAACATGTTTACATGCTTTAATGTTTAAAAAAAAAAAAAAAAAAAACTTTATTTTTCTCATACTGCCAATGGCTGCTGCACCTGTATTCACCATAGAGTGTATATAAGAATGGACCAACAGATCCCGTTGCTCTGGACGGAGACCGGTGAAGGCCTTTAGAAGCACTTTTCCGTTGAGCGCTGAGCGTTACTGCGCAGCCTCCAACTGAGAGAGATGACGTAAATGTGACGCAACCTGTCTGAAAGTTGTAAGTCTTCTGGTAGCTGTGCCAAGAGAAATCTCAATAATTCCCAATCTTGCAGAGACGGAGAGCGTAGGTATATGTAAGGAGATAACATGGACACAGGCTAATTATTGCTAACTAAAATGCTAGTTAACATTAGTAATTCAACTTAAACAGCTAATGTAAGTCGAAACTGCTTGCGAGCTTCTCCTGTACTATACGGTAATTCCTCTACTATGCGACAGTAAGTCGCGTGGTTATGACACAATCGTTAGCCTATTTTTAAAAAAACGTCTGCTACGGAGCCATAACGTGAGGTACAAGGTAATGGAGCCTTTTATACATTGTCGTGTTTCTTTAGAAATAAACAATGGACAAATAAAGTCTTTAAATGCTTCAGATGTGAAGTTATTCGCTGTCAAAGTGACATCAAAATGAATGGCAGTCAATGGAATGCTAACGTCGGGTGATCGCTTTGTAGCATCAAAATGGCGGCATAGGAGGTTCGAGCTCTGAAGCGAAGCTTACCCCCTTGGTATTCACCCTCTGTATGAGATGCCCTGTAGGAGCGCCTGTCTCTTTAAGACCTCCCGAAAAAGCCCAGTCTGCTCTGATTGGCCAGCATGCTTCCTGGAAACTCTGGAGCCTACACTCTGTGTTTCACTAGTTAAAGCTGGAGCTACTGCAACAGAGTATAGCAGGACTTTGTACTGCAAAAAAATCACCAATAAAGTCTTCTAAACCAAATATTACACAACTGGACATGTCCCAGCAGTAAAGTGACAGCAAATAAAGGCTTTTAACCAAATCCACATCTTTTGCTTGATTTTCATCTATTTCCCTTTCCCAAAGGGAAAAGCTTATAACATAAGAACTGCAAGGCCAAAATGCATGTATGAGGCTTCAATTGAAACCTAAATTCTTCTAAGTTTCTGAAAATGTGCTTGATTAGCATGTGATTAAAACACAACATACACTACAGCAGTTCAAACATGGTTCAAAATAGTTATTTTGGTCTCATATAAAAAAATGTAATTTAAAAAAAAAAAAAAAACTAAAACATACTTTGTGCCACACTATGCAGAACACAACACATACCTTCTAGACCAGGGGTGGCCAACCAGTTAGGTATAAAGAGCCACAAAAAAAACGCACCATAGCAAAAAGCCACACAACACATGCACGTCCACACTACAACAGCAACAGTGTCTTCCAGATCTAATGACAGTCATAATACATAGCAGTTTTCATAGTTTTTTTTTCTCACTTAGATTGACTCAGTGGGAAACCTGACAGTCTTTGTTATCCACAATCCTTTTCAGGTCTTGCTTGAACTCGGTTGTGGCCACTCGAAGCAACTCTCTCACTCATTTGTCACTAAAGGGGCTTTCAAACAGTCGGATTCAGCAGTGAAAGGGTTAACGAGGAAGGTGATCTGTGGCCGCTGTTTTTCCTCAGGTTGCAGAATCTGTCCTCAAAACTCTGCTGCATTATTTTCCATTTTAAAATAATTGGCAAATGTATTGGCAGTATTGGCAGATGTATTCAAATGTTTTTTGTTTTTTTTTTACTTATCTGAAATACTGTATGTTTCAGAAAAGTTAAAAACAACAATCAACCAATGACACAGCCCCCAGCCACACAGTAAGAGCCTCACAGGAGCAGGCAAAGAGCCGCATACGGCTCAAGAGCCACAGGTTCGCCACCCCTGTTCTAGACCTTGTCAACAAGACCTCTATAAAGTTTCAGAACTCTAGTCCTAACCTAATGGGAGCTAGGGTCACCCGCGACCCGGTGGATGTTAAAGGAGAATTCCGGCCAATTTTTACATTAATCTTGATCGCTATAAATATGCGAGTACTTTCGACTGAAAAAAACCCGACCTGAATCAGTCCTAGCAAACTGGAGTTGCTGCAGCTACCTCTACGAGCTTCCACAGAGCTAAAACGGCAGTTGTCGGGGCAGGTTTTAGAGTGCCTTTGTGCCTCTTAACAGACACAAAATGCAATTAAAATGTCTGTGCAACATGAACACGGCCCTTACGTGACAACAAGATGTGTTTACAACGCAGACATTGTTTAAATTCACCTACCCTGTCTCTATCCTGCCGGTAGCTAGCTCGCCCTGCGACGGACAACAGCTAGCAGCTAACAGCTAGCTGCCATCCATGATAAGTGTGTTCAGCCAGGCTTATTCTGTGATAATCATCACGCAACTGTTCCGTGTGTATTTGTAGCTCATCCATTTTGTCAGACCACCGGGCGCTCACTGGATTGTTTTCGGGAGGTGACGAAGGCTGGAAGAAATCAGAAGCAAGAATCCCGGTCGGGCCTGCTAGCGCGGCTAAGGGAACTACCACACAGATTGACAATGCCAAGCCTCCTACTCACCAACACCAGATCGATCACACACAAAATGGATGAGCTACAAATACACACGGAACAGTTGCTTGATGATTATCACAGAATAAGCCCGGCTGAACACACTTATCACGGATGGCAGCTAGCAGCTTGCAGGGCGAGCTAGCTACCGGCAGGATAGAGACAGGGTAGGTGAATTTAAACAATGTCTGAGTTGAAAACGCATCTTGTTGTCACGTAATGGCCCTGTTCATGTTGCACAGACATTTTAATTGCATTTTGTGTCTGTTTAGAGGCACAAAGGCACTCTTTATCTTATGCCCCCAAAACTGCAATTTTAGCTAAGTGGAAGCTCGTAGATGTAGCTGCAGCTATTCTGTGTTGACCGCACCGATTCGGCTCGTTTTTTTTTTCTTCTATCGACAGTACTCGCATATTTATAGCGATCAAGATTAACGTAAAAATTGGTCGGAATTCTCCTTTAACAGGTTCAAATACTCCATAAACAGAAAATGTTTCAGGAGTGATGTGACCCGGAATTGGGGAGAATTTAATGACACTGGCAGTCCAAGGTGACATTGTTTACTGCCGTTAGCATGTAGTTACATGCGACAATGTTAACACCGCAGTGGCTTAAAAAAAAAAAAAAAAACTCCAGTCCTGCCTACTTGGAGCAGATGACCAATCATAGCAGGCCGGCTTAGAGTTGCGTAAGACTTAGCCGAGAGTAGAAAAAACTGTTGAAACAGGAGCGTTCAGAATAGTTGGAAATCTGAACGTTTTAGCTCACAAGGATTTGTCTAAAATACGTTTACCTCATTATTTGAATTTAACATGAAAATCCAACATTATAACACTGTAGATATGACAGAAAACACAGAAAAGCATATGTCCCCTTTAAGTCTGAGCTTCAGTCAACTTCTGGTGCTTTCAGAATCACCATATGTACAATATATACTGTAGTTTTTCTTTTGTAAATTCAAAAATTAGAATGGTTATCTTTAAATCTGAAAACAACTGTTCTAACTGTGAGCCTAATGTTTATTATACTATCATATGAAACCACCATTACCAATACCAATGGCAGAAAGATGCACTTCTTAAAACTAACTCATTAGCCTAATTGTCTGTAACCAAAATCTCATCAGTCATCCTGAGCAAATGCCATAAATGACTAAACCAAGCTTCTGTTCAAATAAATCGAAACTACATTAAACAATAAACAGAGCACACAAAATGAGGGTTTTAAAATGAGGCTATGTAGTTGGTCTGCACCTGGGAGGCTGCAATATATATAATCATAACAAGTAATGTGTCTGATCAGCATGCATTTTAATGCCAAGATGTGACACTACAGAGTGAGTGTACATTCTTGGACTAAGAACTCCATATCTAGTCTTTTGTCATTTTTGTCAGAGGGATAGGGGTCGACCTTTAAACTGTACATCTACGGCAATGGCTATCACAAGTTTACCTAGAACTCCCAAACTGCAAGTTAGTCCGTTTCTCTCGTTTCTGTTTTTTTTTTTTCATGTAGAGCCTAACGTTAGCTACAATAGCTGACATTAGCGCTTATTCCAGCGGACCTCTGCATAACGTCAGTTAAATTAACTTTAACCAGCCCGGTTCTATGTGAAAAAACAACGGCAAAGAGAAACAGACTTAACATACTTGCTGTTTCGGACTTCCAGGTGAACTCATGGAAGACGTTACCATATGCTAGATGTTTGGTTAAAAAAGGCTTCGGAGCAACGGGCTGTGTGTCCAGAAGACACGCTCTCCTTCCCCTCTCCCCTCAAACTCCTCCACTCCAAAACAGTGACAAAAAGATGACACTCTTTTTAGCGTCTCCCAAGTGTCATCCTTGTTATTCTTATCATGAAATACACATAATAAAGGAGTACATGGGATTTATTGTTTCGTTTTTTACCCTGGTATCGAATTGGGTATCAAGAATCGTGGAATTTCACTGGTATTGACCACTGGATTTCTGGTATTGTGAGATCCCTACTAAAAACACAGAAAAATGATGAGAAAAACTCAACAGACTTCTTTATTTTTATAAATATTTGATCTGAAAGAGTTCCCAATTGAACATTATCCACGGCCAAGGTAAAATAAATGAATAAATGTAAATTGTTTGAGTTTTTAAAAATTAAAATTTTCAGTGCTTTGTGCACCACAATTTCACTTTCCTACATCATGATGGTGTGGTACGAGATGTTTCGAAAGCCATATCTTAATACCTCAGCAAAAAAAAACAACCTAAACTATCTGCATTGCTACTAGATACCATTAACAGTGTGAGGGACATATTTATAACTAGGGCTGTGATGATAACCGCATCACTGCAATACAGCCAGTAACGTGACACTACCGCGGTGATAACATCATCACCGCATTTTTTATTTTTTATTTAATTTTGCTGGTGAAAGTTACAGGAGTGCATATGTCGTGTGATGAAATGTAATGAACACAATAGTCATTGTTTAACTATCATCAACGTCTGTCTTCTATCTTATAGTCAAGAGATTATGGAGGAAAAATCTTAAATTGCTCGTCACTTTGCACAAGACAATGGACAGTCCATTAAATATATGGGGGATTTCTTTTGTGTGTCTGCTTATTATGAATTATTTCTAAAGGTAACATTTAATAAAATACATGGTAGGGAAGGCAAAGACATTTCTCCATTCTCAGCTGAGGTGGACACATTAACGTTACCGCTGCAGTGTTTTACCATTGCACATTAGCCTAGCAGCTAGCAAATTTTCCATCTGCTTATAGCTTAATCCCGACAAAACAGCACGGTTGAGCCAATGTTTTTTTCAGGGGTAAAACCCTTCACTTTACTGGCAGTTTTGACAACAGATGAAGCCACTGTGTCCTGAAAAGCTCAAGTTTGTTGTTTTGGCCCAAGTTTGAACAGGATTCAATACAGGATGCCACATCTGGCCTCCATCGCTATTCAGTAATCAGGTACCCTCTTTATATCACACTTTGACCTGCACAATTGCGTGTAATAGGGCACCTTTGTCTTCTATTTTCATGTTCATTTCAGAGTCTAATCAGTCATTGGCATTTACTCATAGCACAATACGCTGTGTTGTGCATGTACTTTAGAGTGTAGTAAAAAATAATCGTATGAGTGGGTGTGTGTCACATCCCCAAAGCACATCAGACAGAGCCCATGTCATTAGTACCAGTGAAGAAAGTCTTTGATGTTGCCTATCCCTCTTCTTGTTTGATGGGGCTGGCCTTATAGATGAAGCACAAGAATCAAATGATGCATTATGTACTGAGGCCCCAACACAGCATCAGTTAGCCTAGTCTAGTTGCCTGGAACACTCAGATCAAAGTGAGGGGCCCTTACAAATCCCAGACAAGATAGAGTGGAACAGTCAACAGCTTCCAAAGCACAAACCAAACTCTCATTTCATGCCCAGAAAAACATGACAAGATTAATTCAGGGACACATCAGAAGACAGCAGCAGTGGTGAGGCAGCCTCTCCTAATACAGGGACTATAAATCTTAGAGCTGCACCCACGAAGACAACCTATATATGGAATAATAGAGGAAGGCTATGCTATCCAGGACATCTTAAGATAAACCAAAGCCACATATTTAAAGATCAGCGTATGACGCTTTCCATCATTCCAGGTTTATCAAATATCAAACTCAGGTGTAGGTGTGATTTTGTGTGCAGTGACCGACCAGGTCCTGCTATTTACATCCGATAATATCAGTCTGTTCCTTCAACACACACATGTACAATGTCTTCCCGTTTAAAAAATATTTCCATCAGATTTGAGTTTTAGACTTTGAGTCTGAGGTTTTCAAAGAAAATTACTTATTATTAAATTGGAGTTATTTTTGATGCCCCAAATAAAGGTGTCAAAATAGCGTGGATGATCTTCAAGCACAACATGCTTTTTTAGAACAATTACTTAATGTTTTATACCCTTCCCAGAGAAGCTCAATATATAAACTATAGAGTTGAAAAATATATCTACATGTTGTACAGATGGTTTACTCAAAGACATGTGCATTTCACATTGTTGTCTCAATATATTCATCAAAGTGAGGCATTGATGCACAAACAAGACAGTTTAAGGTTACTATTTATCATGAGAAAGTGCTAGAACAAACATCATCTGTCTCACAAGCTCTTTCAGACTAGCACAAACAGACATTTTTATACACATAAATGTACTGTATATTAGTATAAATCCCCCACCTAGGGGCCATTTATAAATACTCAACAACATCCGCTCTTACCCTACTTGACTCAAAGCATACAGCAAGCTACTATGACACGTGTGCATCCAGAAGGCAGTACTTAAAAGTGAGTATGTGATGCACTGCACTGGAAAGCTGTAGCAGCTATTGAAGCTGAGAGGTGGCTCTGAATTGGTTAACTTACGAGTGTTTGAAGTGACCACCTTTCTCTGTGCTTACTAATATTTTCTGCTCTCTAAACTATGGGGTTTATTTTAGTTGAGTGATTTTATTTTTTATGAGTGCCAGTGTAGCATAAAGGATACCACAAGGGGAGACATTATGTTCAACAACATCACAGTATTAAAGCTATTTATCTAAAATTTCAAATGAGAATGGAACAACAGAACAAAAGGCTTTAATAATTGCAAAATTAAATCTTTACCATGCGTGTACAATGTGTGTGTGTGTGTATTTGACTGACCAGTTTCTTCCTCTTGTCCTGCTCAGTTGGTGGCTCCTCATCGTCACTCAGCTTGGGCTCCTCAAAATGGCTCATCAGCATGCAGCTGCAAACACAATAATATTCAAATCAAATAATATCAAATAATCAAATATTAATAACCACACATAAACCTGCACGGTAGACAATTTCAGAACAGGCAGCGTGCAAAAAAAAGTAATTGCTGTTTAACTGTGAACATGAACATTTCTTTTACTATTTTTTTTTTGGTTTAGTTATTACAATTTTACACATTGATCCTGTGCAGTTCAGTACAGAACAAAAGATATTCAAATTTTCAATTCCTTTTACAGTAGTTCAGTGACTGAATTGCTACAATAACAATGGAGTACCAGGATGAATTGGCTTGCTTTGGCATGCTATTTTGCTGAATTTAACCATTGCAGCAAGGACTTTTATTGTTATTCCACACCACGCAATAACAATTCCAAACCACTTATGACAAAAGATGAATAAAAGGAACGTCTGTTTATTTGAAACTTTACTCAATTCCTTAATATAGACAGGAAAATTACAATACCGAGTGCTTTCTGTCTCAGTTGATTGCATTAACAAATAGTGAATAAATATGCATCCACAAATATGTTTGTCCGTTATGAAGAGCAAAAGGGAACCAAAACAATTCAACACATCACTGGCAAATAAAGAAACATTTACACTAACCTTTCTACCAAACGTTTCAGTCCCTTTCACACTGGCACATTTTATGAGGCTGCTGAGCATTTTTGACAGCTGAAAGAAGGTGTCTGCATGTAGGTTAACATCTACTAAGGAATAAGCACCATGGTACTGGGCCAGAGAGCCGGAGGGGAGAGTGATGGGGCAGAGCAGATTCACAGTGGGCATGTGTTTTCTGGGCCATTTCACAGTCCATTATTTTTCTAGAGAAATGTGTCCTCTCCCAACACTGCCACTCAGCCTCTTTTAGCACACGGTCATGCTCCATGAGTAAGGGATGGCTTTTATTTCATTAATTTAAAATCTTTCTTCAGGGGTTTGGTTTTGATTAAATCCAAGCAAAGATTCAACAGCACATCTGCAGTTGCACTGCTTTCAAAACAAATATTTCAACTGTCTTCATTCATCATGCATGAGCTTTGTCAAAATTGCTGTACAAACTCCATTCACTGGTGAAAAAGAATGTATTTCATGTTAAACTGTATCATTTAGGAGTATTTATGTATTTGTTTTTCTTTGTTTTCTCCCCATTCATTTAGTAACAACCACGCATACTTACTCTTTGAAGGTGCCTGTTTCAGAATCTTCTGTCATTACATCATGTAGTGCCTCAACGGAGATGTTGATGATGCCACAGAACTTGTCCTGGATCACACTGATAACACACAGACGACACAGGCTTATTACTCATGAGATCATTAATTCAACAGCTGTGTGTTTGTGTGTGTTTAATGACATAGAGGGAGATATAGAGAGAGATGGGTATCTCTCCAAAGAAGCATCAAGAGCAACAGCCAAGGTTAAGTCTTGGCGAAACTCAAAGTGATAAAGTGTCTGTCACAAAAACACATGGCCATCCAGAGAAAAGGGTATCTATGTCATCTATCAACTCGCATCATAGAACACATGTCCAGATTGTTCTGTTTGTATGTATCTCACCCTAACCATTTGCTTTTGGTACGAACATTTCTAAAAAGAGAGAAAGGTGATTAAAACAAAACAAAAAAAAATCACGTCAGTAACAGTGAATTGAAAACATTTCTCTACTTTTATGATTCCACAAAACCATGTACCCACTGATCAATCACATATGACAAGTGTGATTTTCCAACTGTAAATGCAGTTTTACACATTCAAGTGTGAAAAATAAAAATCAATGAGGCTTACTGTCTTTGCACACAGCCTTGCGGGCCAAGTGTCTAATTTTCATCGTAGCCACTAAGGTGATTCTTCCACTTCAGAAGCATGGCAGAGCTTTGGCTTGCAGAACCTAAGACTTTTAAAATATGCTGGCTCGCAACATCCACCACTCAGGCCTGGAGACGAGCAGCAGTCATTGATGAATTATTTAAGTCATTCTTCCCATATCAATCTAACTAAATCTTTGTTTGTGTGTGAGAGCGCAACAGTACCGCCCACAGCGGGTTCCGGAAGTAAAAATACAATGCAATTTCTCCACTGACAGTTGCAGTATAAGCCATGAAGTCGTAACCGTCGATGGTAGACTTAAAACCAGCTTGCCGACATGACTAAGCGATTGTATATGCTCATATAGACGCCAAAAATCATGGGGCACTAACCTTGTTTAGAGATAAATGTCTTTTATTCGCGATGTCGCGAAGTACTTCATTACCCACAATCCTGAACAATCCCACAGTGATGCCTCTGATTGGTGGAACTCATGCTGGTGAGGAGGGGGAGGAGGGGGAGCTGCCTGCACGATCCGTCACGAGGATTTACGACACTGCACGAATCACGATTAGTTCCATGCTTCTGACGTTAGCCTCCACCGGGAAGCTAACGTTAGTTTAGCTAACAGCTAATTCGGCTAACTGCTAGCTGACAGCTTGATTCAGTCTAAAATAACGTTAACTCAAACTTAACACTGGGTAAAGCAGGCTACAGCTGATGTAACAGCCGTTATATATGTTAACGGTTATTTTCAGGTTTATTTTGAGGGTCTTTTAAAGTTATTACATGCTGCCTCAGCTAGCGGTTAGCCGAATTAGCTGTTAACTAACGTTAGTTTCCTTTGTTCAGTGGTGCGCGGTGGTTTATGGGATGAGTAGTTCCTTCGTTCTGAGATCACGATATGTACACAGTGTTGTACCTTTGACTTTTTTTGAATTTTCTGTTAGTTTTTTCACTCAAAATGATACGTTGTAGTTTTAGGAGTCAAGTCCCATCTGGTTAGCCTAAGGCATGGTCTAAAACTCTTTATATACGGATTTTTCCAGACGTCTATGGGAAAAATGAATGGGAATTTTACTTCCGGAACCCAAGGTCTCTCGGACGAGGGGCGGGACTGATGAGGTGTGCAGCTTGCGGTGGTGGGGCTTTACAGCTCTGTCAAGCATGCCTTCTGCTGCGGGCTATCAGCGATTAGTCTATATACACAACATTCCACTTCAGGGATCGCTCCGGTGCCGCCCGAAATTCCGACTCATGTCCCTCATTTAGGCCGGATGTCAGTTGCCTTGGGCTTCCTTTGTGTTGGCATTCTAAACTCTGGTTGATTTATGAGGACTATGGTTAACTGCTCCTTAGATCTCTGCAGGGTAAATCCAGACAGCTAGCTAGACTATCTGTCCAATCTGAGTTTTCTGTTGCTCTGTACAGCCAAGACGATTGTGATTGATTTTAAGAAATGCCAATAAACCAGAGCACGTTTTTCTCCCATCCCGGAATGCTGTGTGGACCTCCTCTGCAGCGCTGTGGAGGAAGGTCTGGCAAAGTGAGACTAATTGGCGATTAATACGCCTATTAATTCCTCCGCTAAGTGTATTTCACTGTGTGTGTTTCTGACCGCTGGATATAGCCTAGCTTACTAACTTTACAACCAAACTCTTCTTCAACTCTTCATTAATAGTAAAACTATTAATACCACAGAGTACAAGTCCTGCATTCAAATGTTTACTGAAAGTGAAAAGAGGCATTGCAATGTACTTAAATTCAGGGGGCTTTCACACCTGAAAGTCCGAACCAAGGTCCTGACCAAGATTCATGTTTTTGTTACATTGTATACATTTGATCCGGTACACTGCAGTTATGCAAGCGCACTAAAGATCTATACATGACAAAACTACGTCATGCCGTCATCACATACGTGACCTGCGTCTCCAGATACTTATAATTGATTCATTTGTAGATGGGCTTCCTCTCGTATCCTCTCTCTGTGTCAAAGTTTTTTAAACTGACTGCTGCTCTCCCCTACTGCCGCAGCTCTT
Source organism: Sander lucioperca (assembly GCF_008315115.2). Taxonomy (NCBI): domain Eukaryota; kingdom Metazoa; phylum Chordata; class Actinopteri; order Perciformes; family Percidae; genus Sander; species Sander lucioperca. The sequence continues at coordinate 9,088,209 of NC_050174.1, forward strand.
TTTGTTTTGTTGTGATGTTGAGAAGCAAGACACGGGAACTTTCTTTCTGGAGCATTTATTTAGAGACAAACGGAAACCTACACAGTAAACTGCTGATTTATATTCTGCTCTGATAGCCGACAACTGTCTACACACTCTCTCTCACATAGGCTACACACTAAACTGTTCCTTAAAGGAGCTTCCCCGGTCTTATAACACCAAGATAGCCTGCCAGAGCTTCCTGTATTTGGCCAAAAAGTCCGAACCATCCAAAAAATGTTTTTACACTATAAACGATCTGGACCACGGTTCAGTTTAATCCGGACCGAGACCACCTCATTTGGGCACCTCAAATTTCGGTCGCTTGGCCCAGGGGAGGTTTCACACTCCGACCGAAAGTCTGGACCAAACAAGGTAGGTGTGAAAGCCCCCTTTCTTAACATCTGTCCAAGGTGGAGCTTTTAATTCTAATATAATGCTGGATAATTTAATGAATAATAATGCATCATATTTTAATTGTAATATTTTGTGAGTAAAATCTGAATCTGCAATGTAACCAGTAACATTTCTCTGTCAGACAAATGTAGGGATGTCCCGATCAGGTTTTTCTGCCCTTGAGTCCGAGTCATTTGATTTTGAGTATCTACCGATACCGAGTCCCGATCCAATACTTCTATAATAATTCAACTTTATAATACCTCCAGACCACACACATACTCACGCTTTCCGCTTCAAGCTGCTTCTGTGTTCTACTTTGCCGACATTTAACCAATAGCGTCTCTGCAACAAAGTGATGTCATGCCGCACGCGTTGCTGTTTGGAGTCAAAAGGGTCTAACTCTGTGCCACCGCATAACTATAGATGTGTTAAAAAATAATGAGAATATATATACATATATATCCGAGTCCTGATCGGGAGGTAACGTCCGATTCTGATCGAGTCTGAAACGTGATCGGGCCCGATTTCCGATCACGTGATCGGATCTGGACATCCCTAGTAAAATGCGTTGCTCTGAAGTAGAAGTACAAAATAAGTCAGTAGTATACAGTTGGGTTGCACAGTAAGTGCTTTGGGGGCCTTCAGTTAGTTGTCAGTTATTTCGGGGTACAATGGTTCTGGAGAAAGCTCAAAGCAACAATGTGTAAGGCCAAGCAATCGGTCCGCGCCAGTTAAACAATTGTAATGTAATAAACAGTTATCTCGCTGGACGAGTGAACTGTTTTGTGTTCATGGTGACACACTTGGATCCTGCCGAGCCACTGTACCACCAGTGTCTCACCTAATCTGCAGAAGAATAAATATTGTTTCATCACAAAGGAGGGAGGACAACGTTAAACTGCCCTTCTCTTCACCTAGTCGACTCAACTGTTTCCTTTTGCTGCCATTTGGAGGGTCTGTTTTGACTTTTGGAAAGATGTTGCACTTATTGAACTTAAAACAGGGAAACAGTTTAACAAATCAACAGTGAAAACATCTTGAACTGTGAAATTCCCCTTAAAACTTTTTGAATTCCCCTTCAAAACACAAGTCAAGATAAGAGTTTACTTGCAAAATGTAATTTGCAAAATAATCACTTTTCTCGATTACATTGTTTTTGTGATTGTTAGGAGCCAAAATCGTAATCGCGATAAACATTTTGATTAATTGCACAGCCCTAGGATGGGCTTGTAATCTGTCATAGTTCTTAGACCTTGCCTTAATTGTAGTTCTGCTTTTTTCCCATATTCCATTTTGGCCTCTTTTACTGCTGGTATCCATTTAGTCAGCCTATGACTTTGCACTGTAATCATATTTTCTACACTGGCATGTGAGAAAATGTGCCCTTCTCCAATTAACTTTCAATTTTAAAGAACACACTCACATGACAAGTAAAGGAAACATCATAAATAAGGCTAATAAATACTGTAGATTTTTCCTTTCAGTGAGTAACATTTCACTACTAATATCCTGGGAGAGTAAAATACATCTGAACACCTTTGCCCCCAATTTCCTAATAGTCTCAAATTAGCAACCATGGCAACAACTGGATGCAGGCATCAAAGATCCCTTATCACACATTTAGACTCATGTCTGTCAATTCTAATTCTATCCAGCCTAACACTTCTCCGGTGATTATTTTCTAATGGCTGACTCGTGCTAGCTGCTTCGTGCCTGACATTCAAATCAATGTAAGAGGAAACATGATCTGAAAGCTGGCGGGCTGTGTGCAAAGACAAATTGGTCGCAGCAACAAAGTCCTCATCAGAATCAACCGTCTCTGTGTTGTCCTCATTCCATAAATAAAAGGAGGCAGCAAGGAGGTAGAGGACAGTGATTTAAAGTACATTTTCAGTGTGTATTACTGCCCCACACTGTGTTAATCCAAAAATGTATGCAGCATTTAAATGTCATATTAGATTCAGATTTTCTGTGCTCAGTGGTAATTACAGATCAACTGTGTGCAAAGGACTTAGTGTGTGATGACCAAGGCAAGAGAAGAACATTCTTTATCTCACAAAATAAAATGTTGGTTTAAGTCTAGTATTAGTAAAGAATAAAACTGAATCCACTACAATTCAGACATAAGCACAATCCCACTGTCTGTGTATGCCTGCATTGTGCATATGTGTGTGCTGCTGTCACATATTACTGGCACCCATATGGTGTTAAGTCTGTTGATTTTGTGCAGCATATTATGGCTGTATGGTCAAAATTTGAACTTTTTAACAACAGCTTATATTCTCTGTTGTTAGTGACAACCCATTCAAAACCAAAGACAGTACAGTAACAAAAAAATAAATAAACAAGAGCTGAGTAAATAATTATAAAGTATGTCTTTTCACTTTCTACTTATTTGCCCATGTGTCAGCTGTGCTGACAGGGTGAATGCTATCCACTTCTCAACCGGCTCAAAGCCCCATCTGCACATAAATGAATGGCAAATGTTTCTCACCTGTTGTCAGATGGTAGGAGGGAAAGCAGAGCCAGCGACGATAGCTTCCTCCTCTCTGGCTGAGTGATGTTGTCCATGCGGTCGACCCACATCTCTATAACACTGCCCAACAACTGGTCCATCTGATGAGAAGAGATAAGGGTGAAGGAAGAGAGGTAGACAAGAGTGAGGAGAGATAAAGAGGGTTAATACAGAGGAAGAAAGAGAGAGGAGCGGCAATTGATTATAAAAAGAAGCCAACAAAGACTGAATAAACAGTGTTTCACAACTCAAAATACAGTATACTGATGACTTTTATATGTTTTAAAATGTATGGGTCTACCATTGTCATAGTAGTCAGAAAGTGACCTTCCCTGTTTGTTCTGCCTCATTTACCTCACTGCCTTGTCTTCTATCGTCAATAAAGGAGAGGCATGATGGAGAGACAACTTAGACATGACTCTAAGTCTTTCATTTATTTAGATTAAGGCAGCAATGTCGAAAAAAAGGCGAAGTCAATGTTGTTCAAAAACTGTCAGGGTTTCACAGTGAAGGGGGACAGCTCCAAACTTTAGGGCTTGAATAGGTTACCATTTGCAATTCCTTGGCTCATTAGCCTCGTTCAAAATGATTCCCTTTTAACAGGCACTTTGCGGTTATGTCTCTCACATACATTTGAAGGCACTGTGCTGAGGAGACAGAAATGAAGGGCGGACATCGAGTCTCACCTTCTGGCTACACTCAGAAGCCATTTGAGTGAGCAGAGAGGAGAAGAAACTGGAGTTCTGGAGAAGGATGCGGCCCATGATTCCTAGGTAGGTCGACATCACCACAGGATATCTCTGTACAACACACACAAATACACACACACACACACAATCACAATACACAATCAATCATGTGGATGCAGAAAAATAACCATGCACAAATGCTTTTACATAAAACAAAAAGGTCATTAAGCACGATAAGGGGAAAGAAGATTCACTGACACAGCAGAATTGTTAAAAGCAGCATGTGACCCTTAACTGAGCTGAATGATCAATGAATACCATATATTGTCTCCCCAAGAATTCATTTTTATGAGACAGAAAAGGACAAACATGCAGCTGCAGGAATCTTCTTTTATTAAGTGAGTATTTTGAGGTTTAATAAGGTAAATGCTTAAGCACTCAGTAAAAGAAGATGGAAAATGGGTGAAAATGCACCACAGGTATTATAACATCTTTAACAGGACCAGTTTGTCCTTTTATATTATCCCAGTCCAGATATGTGCATTATGTTGAGGGAAAACTTACCTCGCCGTCCACAATACCTCTGAAGACATGGGGCAGCAGGGGCTGGAACATGTGGGCTCCCAGTATGGGGCTAACCTTTAAAGCTATCTCCACCACCTGCCAAGACACAGGGAGGATGAGAGACTGTACTCAGAGAGGAGAGTAAGGAACAGTAGCAAGGAGAAACAGAAGAACAGTCAGGGATAACCTTAGACCAGAGAGGGTGTGTGTCAAAAGAGAGACAGTAAGGGACAGACACAGGATGATGTTAAGAAATGTGGGAGGACATACGGGGGCAAAAGGGAGTTAGCAGGGGATTTCTTTTTCAAGAGATAGTAAAAGAATGTAGAAAATCCTCCTTTTAATTGACCCTTTGACCTACAGTATGCAGCAGGCAAGGTTAGTCCCTTAAGTTTTAGTTTCTCAAGAAATTTGAATGAGCTCTCTGTCAGGTATTAGACCTGAAATAAAAACAGTACCTAAATTCAACAGCTTAAGTACAGCAACAAAAAAAAACAAAGACACAATATGACTAAAGAAAAATCTGAGGGTAAAAGATAAAGTGACAGAGGCATCATGGTATGCGTGGCTGCGTTCCTACATACAGTACTGTATGTAGGTGTACACTCAGTTGTCCCTTTATAAGGGTATACCTAGCTAAAACTAATGCAATCTAATACAACAGGCCTGCAATAAA